>NW_028151155.1:0-35985 GCF_964638095.1 Poromitra crassiceps | reverse complement strand
TGACTCAGTGCGGTATTCAGCCTCTCTGGTGTCAAGTCTGATTTTGGAAAAAAAAAAAAAAAAATCCAAAATCAGACAGAGTGTTGACACCAGAGAGGCTAAGACCGCATTGACTCAGTGCGGTATTCAGCCTCTCTGGTGTCAAGTCTGATTTTGGAAAAAAAAAAAAAAAAATCCAAAATCAGACAGAGTGTTGAGACCAGAGAGGCTAAGACCGCATTGACTCAGTGCGGTATTCAGCCTCTCTGGTGTCAAGTCTGATTTTGGAAAAAAAAAAAAAAAATCCAAAATCAGACAGAGTGTTGAGACCAGAGAGGCTAAGACCGCATTGACTCAGTGCGGTATTCAGCCTCTCTGGTGTCAAGTCTGATTTTGGAAAAAAAAAAAAAAAATCCAAAATCAGACAGAGTGTTGACACCAGAGAGGCTAAGACCGCATTGACTCAGTGCGGTATTCAGCCTCTCTGGTGTCAAGTCTGATTTGGAAAAAAATAAAAAAAAATCCAAAATCAGACAGAGAGTTGAGACCAGAGAGGCTAAGACCGCATTGACTCAGTGCGGTATTCAGCCTCTCTGGTGTCAAGTCTGATTTTGGAAAAAAAAAAAAAAAATCCAAAATCAGACAGAGTGTTGAGACCAGAGAGGCTAAGACCGCATTGACTCAGTGCGGTATTCAGCCTCTCTGGTGTCAAGTCTGATTTTGGAAAAAAAAAAAAAAAAAATCCAAAATCAGACAGAGTGTTGAGACCAGAGAGGCTAAGACCGCATTGACTCAGTGCGGTATTCAGCCTCTCTGGTGTCAAGTCTGATTTTGGAAAAAAAAAAAAAAAATCCAAAATCAGACAGAGTGTTGACACCAGAGAGGCTAAGACCGCATTGACTCAGTGCGGTATTCAGCCTCTCTGGTGTCAAGTCTGATTTTGGAAAAAAAAAAAAAAAATCCAAAATCAGACAGAGTGTTGAGACCAGAGAGGCTAAGACCGCATTGACTCAGTGCGGTATTCAGCCTCTCTGGTGTCAAGTCTGATTTTGGAAAAAAAAAAAAAAAATCCAAATCAGACAGAGTGTTGACACCAGAGAGGCTAAGACCGCATTGACTCAGTGCGGTATTCAGCCTCTCTGGTGTCAAGTCTGATTTTGGAAAAAAAAAAAAAAAATCCAAAATCAGACAGAGTGTTGAGACCAGAGAGGCTAAGACCGCATTGACTCAGTGCGGTATTCAGCCTCTCTGGTGTCAAGTCTGATTTTGGAAAAAAAAAAAAAAAAATCCAAAATCAGACAGAGTGTTGAGACCAGAGAGGCTAAGACCGCATTGACTCAGTGCGGTATTCAGCCTCTCTGGTGTCAAGTCTGATTTTGGAAAAAAAAAAAAAAAATCCAAAATCAGACAGAGTGTTGAGACCAGAGAGGCTAAGACCGCATTGACTCAGTGCGGTATTCAGCCTCTCTGGTGTCAAGTCTGATTTTGGAAAAAAAAAAAAAAAAAATCCAAAATCAGACAGAGTGTTGACACCAGAGAGGCTAAGACCGCATTGACTCAGTGCGGTATTCAGCCTCTCTGGTGTCAAGTCTGATTTTGGAAAAAAAAAAAAAAAAATCCAAAATCAGACAGAGTGTTGAGACCAGAGAGGCTAAGACCGCATTGACTCAGTGCGGTATTCAGCCTCTCTGGTGTCAAGTCTGATTTTGGAAAAAAAAAAAAAAAATCCAAAATCAGACAGAGTGTTGAGACCAGAGAGGCTAAGACCGCATTGACTCAGTGCGGTATTCAGCCTCTCTGGTGTCAAGTCTGATTTTGGAAAAAAAAAAAAAAAAATCCAAATCAGACAGAGTGTTGAGACCAGAGAGGCTAAGACCGCATTGACTCAGTGCGGTATTCAGCCTCTCTGGTGTCAAGTCTGATTTTGGAAAAAAAAAAAAAAAATCCAAAATCAGACAGAGTGTTGACACCAGAGAGGCTAAGACCGCATTGACTCAGTGCGGTATTCAGCCTCTCTGGTGTCAAGTCTGATTTTTGAAAAAAAAAAAAAAAATCCAAAATCAGACAGAGTGTTGAGACCAGAGAGGCTAAGACCGCATTGACTCAGTGCGGTATTCAGCCTCTCTGGTGTCAAGTCTGATTTTGGAAAAAAAAAAAAAAAATCCAAAATCAGACAGAGTGTTGAGACCAGAGAGGCTAAGACCGCATTGACTCAGTGCGGTATTCAGCCTCTCTGGTGTCAAGTCTGATTTTGGAAAAAAAAAAAAAAAAAATCCAAAATCAGACAGAGTGTTGAGACCAGAGAGGCTAAGACCGCATTGACTCAGTGCGGTATTCAGCCTCTCTGGTGTCAAGTCTGATTTTGAAAAAAAAAAAAAAAATCCAAAATCAGACAGAGTGTTGACACCAGAGAGGCTAAGACCGCATTGACTCAGTGCGGTATTCAGCCTCTCTGGTGTCAAGTCTGATTTTGGAAAAAAAAAAAAAAATCCAAAATCAGACAGAGTGTTGAGCACCAGAGAGGCTAAGACCGCATTGACTCAGTGCGGTATTCAGCCTCTCTGGTGTCAAGTCTGATTTTGAAAAAAAAAAAAAAAATCCAAAATCAGACAGAGTGTTGACACCAGAGAGGCTAAGACCGCATTGACTCAGTGCGGTATTCAGCCTCTCTGGTGTCAAGTCTGATTTTGGAAAAAAAAAAAAAATCCAAAATCAGACAGAGTGTTGAGACCAGAGAGGCTAAGACCGCATTGACTCAGTGCGGTATTCAGCCTCTCTGGTGTCAAGTCTGATTTTGGAAAAAAAAAAAAAAAATCCAAAATCAGACAGAGTGTTGAGCACCAGAGAGGCTAAGACCGCATTGACTCAGTGCGGTATTCAGCCTCTCTGGTGTCAAGTCTGATTTTGGAAAAAAAAAAAAAAAATCCAAAATCAGACAGAGTGTTGACACCAGAGAGGCTAAGACCGCATTGACTCAGTGCGGTATTCAGCCTCTCTGGTGTCAAGTCTGATTTTGGAAAAAAAAAAAAAAATCCAAAATCAGACAGAGTGTTGAGACCAGAGAGGCTAAGACCGCATTGACTCAGTGCGGTATTCAGCCTCTCTGGTGTCAAGTCTGATTTTGGAAAAAAAAAAAAAAATCCAAAATCAGACAGAGTGTTGAGACCAGAGAGGCTAAGACCGCATTGACTCAGTGCGGTATTCAGCCTCTCTGGTGTCAAGTCTGATTTTGGAAAAAAAAAAAAAAATCCAAAATCAGACAGAGTGTTGAGCACCAGAGAGGCTAAGACCGCATTGACTCAGTGCGGTATTCAGCCTCTCTGGTGTCAAGTCTGATTTTGGAAAAAAAAAAAAAAAATCCAAAATCAGACAGAGTGTTGAGACCAGAGAGGCTAAGACCGCATTGACTCAGTGCGGTATTCAGCCTCTCTGGTGTCAAGTCTGATTTTGGAAAAAAAAAAAAAAAAATCCAAAATCAGACAGTGTTGAGACCAGAGAGGCTAAGACCGCATTGACTCAGTGCGGTATTCAGCCTCTCTGGTGTCAAGTCTGATTTTGGAAAAAAAAAAAAAAAATCCAAAATCAGACAGAGTGTTGAGACCAGAGAGGCTAAGACCGCATTGACTCAGTGCGGTATTCAGCCTCTCTGGTGTCAAGTCTGATTTTGGAAAAAAAAAAAAAAAATCCAAAATCAGACAGAGTGTTGAGACCAGAGAGGCTAAGACCGCATTGACTCAGTGCGGTATTCAGCCTCTCTGGTGTCAAGTCTGATTTTGGAAAAAAAAAAAAAAAATCCAAAATCAGACAGAGTGTTGACACCAGAGAGGCTAAGACCGCATTGACTCAGTGCGGTATTCAGCCTCTCTGGTGTCAAGTCTGATTTTGGAAAAAAAAAAAAAAAATCCAAAATCAGACAGAGAGTTGAGACCAGAGAGGCTAAGACCGCATTGACTCAGTGCGGTATTCAGCCTCTCTGGTGTCAAGTCTGATTTGGAAAAAAAAAAAAAAATCCAAAATCAGACAGTGTTGAGACCAGAGAGGCTAAGACCGCATTGACTCAGTGCGGTATTCAGCCTCTCTGGTGTCAAGTCTGATTTGGAAAAAAAAAAAAAAAAAATCCAAAATCAGACAGAGTGTTGAGACCAGAGAGGCTAAGACCGCATTGACTCAGTGCGGTATTCAGCCTATCTGGTGTCAAGTCTGATTTTGGAAAAAAAAAAAAAAAATCCAAAATCAGACAGAGTGTTGAGCACCAGAGAGGCTAAGACCGCATTGACTCAGTGCGGTATTCAGCCTCTCTGGTGTCAAGTCTGATTTGGAAAAAAAAAAAAAAAAATCCAAAATCAGACAGAGTGTTGAGACCAGAGAGGCTAAGACCGCATTGACTCAGTGCGGTATTCAGCCTCTCTGGTGTCAAGTCTGATTTTGAAAAAAAAAAAAAAAAATCCAAAATCAGACAGAGTGTTGACACCAGAGAGGCTAAGACCGCATTGACTCAGTGCGGTATTCAGCCTCTCTGGTGTCAAGTCTGATTTTGGAAAAAAAAAAAAAAAATCCAAAATCAGACAGAGTGTTGAGACCAGAGAGGCTAAGACCGCATTGACTCAGTGCGGTATTCAGCCTCTCTGGTGTCAAGTCTGATTTTGAAAAAAAAAAAAAAAATCCAAAATCAGACAGAGTGTTGAGACCAGAGAGGCTAAGACCGCATTGACTCAGTGCGGTATTCAGCCTCTCTGGTGTCAAGTCTGATTTTGGAAAAAAAAAAAAAAAATCAAAATCAGACAGAGTGTTGACACCAGAGAGGCTAAGACCGCATTGACTCAGTGCGGTATTCAGCCTCTCTGGTGTCAAGTCTGATTTTGGAAAAAAAAAAAAAAAAATCCAAAATCAGACAGAGTGTTGACACCAGAGAGGCTAAGACCGCATTGACTCAGTGCGGTATTCAGCCTCTCTGGTGTCAAGTCTGATTTTGGAAAAAAAAAAAAAAAAAATCCAAAATCAGACAGAGTGTTGAGACCAGAGAGGCTAAGACCGCATTGACTCAGTGCGGTATTCAGCCTCTCTGGTGTCAAGTCTGATTTTGGAAAAAAAAAAAAAAATCCAAAATCAGACAGAGTGTTGAGACCAGAGAGGCTAAGACCGCATTGACTCAGTGCGGTATTCAGCCTCTCTGGTGTCAAGTCTGATTTTGGAAAAAAAAAAAAAAAAATCCAAAATCAGACAGAGTGTTGAGACCAGAGAGGCTAAGACCGCATTGACTCAGTGCGGTATTCAGCCTATCTGGTGTCAAGTCTGATTTTGGAAAAAAAAAAAAAAATCCAAAATCAGACAGGTGTTGACACCAGAGAGGCTAAGACCGCATTGACTCAGTGCGGTATTCAGCCTCTCTGGTGTCAAGTCTGATTTTGGAAAAAAAAAAAAAAATCCAAAATCAGACAGAGTGTTGAGACCAGAGAGGCTAAGACCGCATTGACTCAGTGCGGTATTCAGCCTCTCTGGTGTCAAGTCTGATTTTGGAAAAAAAAAAAAAAAATCCAAAATCAGACAGAGTGTTGAGAACAGAGAGGCTAAGACCGCATTGACTCAGTGCGGTATTCAGCCTCTCTGGTGTCAAGTCTGATTTTGAAAAAAAAAAAAAAAATCCAAAATCAGACAGAGTGTTGAGAACAGAGAGGCTAAGACCACATTGACTCAGTGCGGTATTCAGCCTCTCTGGTGTCAAGTCTGATTTTGGAAAAAAAAAAAAAAAAATCCAAAATCAGACAGAGTGTTGACACCAGAGAGGCTAAGACCGCATTGACTCAGTGCGGTATTCAGCCTCTCTGGTGTCAAGTCTGATTTTGAAAAAAAAAAAAAAATCCAAAATCAGACAGAGTGTTGACACCAGAGAGGCTAAGACCGCATTGACTCAGTGCGGTATTCAGCCTCTCTGGTGTCAAGTCTGATTTTGGAAAAAAAAAAAAAAATCCAAAATCAGACAGAGTGTTGACACCAGAGAGGCTAAGACCGCATTGACTCAGTGCGGTATTCAGCCTCTCTGGTGTCAAGTCTGATTTTTGAAAAAAAAAAAAAAATCCAAAATCAGACAGAGTGTTGACACCAGAGAGGCTAAGACCGCATTGACTCAGTGCGGTATTCAGCCTCTCTGGTGTCAAGTCTGATTTTGGAAAAAAAAAAAAATCCAAAATCAGACAGAGTGTTGAGACCAGAGAGGCTAAGACCGCATTGACTCAGTGCGGTATTCAGCCTCTCTGGTGTCAAGTCTGATTTTGGAAAAAAAAAAAAAAAATCCAAAATCAGACAGAGTGTTGACACCAGAGAGGCTAAGACCGCATTGACTCAGTGCGGTATTCAGCCTCTCTGGTGTCAAGTCTGATTTTGGAAAAAAAAAAAAAAATTCCAAAATCAGACAGAGTGTTGACACCAGAGAGGCTAAGACCGCATTGACTCAGTGCGGTATTCAGCCTCTCTGGTGTCAAGTCTGATTTTGGAAAAAAAAAAAAAAATCCAAAATCAGACAGAGAGTTGAGACCAGAGAGGCTAAGACCGCATTGACTCAGTGCGGTATTCAGCCTATCTGGTGTCAAGTCTGATTTTGGAAAAAAAAAAAAAAATCCAAAATCAGACAGTGTTGAGACCAGAGAGGCTAAGACCGCATTGACTCAGTGCGGTATTCAGCCTCTCTGGTGTCAAGTCTGATTTTGGAAAAAAAAAAAAAAATCCAAAATCAGACAGAGTGTTGAGACCAGAGAGGCTAAGACCGCATTGACTCAGTGCGGTATTCAGCCTCTCTGGTGTCAAGTCTGATTTTGGAAAAAAAAAAAAAATCCAAAATCAGACAGAGTGTTGACACCAGAGAGGCTAAGACCGCATTGACTCAGTGCGGTATTCAGCCTCTCTGGTGTCAAGTCTGATTTTGGAAAAAAAAAAAAAATCCAAAATCAGACAGAGTGTTGAGACCAGAGAGGTTAAGACCGCATTGACTCAGTGCGGTATTCAGCCTCTCTGGTGTCAAGTCTGATTTTGGAAAAAAAAAAAAAAAATCCAAAATCAGACAGAGTGTTGACACCAGAGAGGCTAAGACCGCATTGACTCAGTGCGGTATTCAGCCTCTCTGGTGTCAAGTCTGATTTTGGAAAAAAAAAAAAAAATCCAAAATCAGACAGAGAGTTGAGACCAGAGAGGCTAAGACCGCATTGACTCAGTGCGGTATTCAGCCTCTCTGGTGTCAAGTCTGATTTTGGAAAAAAAAAAAAAAATCCAAAATCAGACAGTGTTGAGACCAGAGAGGCTAAGACCGCATTGACTCAGTGCGGTATTCAGCCTCTCTGGTGTCAAGTCTGATTTTGGAAAAAAAAAAAAAAAATCCAAAATCAGACAGAGTGTTGAGACCAGAGAGGCTAAGACCGCATTGACTCAGTGCGGTATTCAGCCTCTCTGGTGTCAAGTCTGATTTTGGAAAAAAAAAAAAAAAATCCAAAATCAGACAGAGTGTTGACACCAGAGAGGCTAAGACCGCATTGACTCAGTGCGGTACTCAGCCTCTCTGGTGTCAAGTCTGATTTTGGAAAAAAAAAAAAAAAAATCCAAAATCAGACAGAGTGTTGAGACCAGAGAGGCTAAGACCGCATTGACTCAGTGCGGTATTCAGCCTCTCTGGTGTCAAGTCTGATTTTGAAAAAAAAAAAAAAAAATCCAAAATCAGACAGAGTGTTGACACCAGAGAGGCTAAGACCGCATTGACTCAGTGCGGTATTCAGCCTCTCTGGTGTCAAGTCTGATTTTGGAAAAAAAAAAAAAAATCCAAAATCAGACAGAGTGTTGAGACCAGAGAGGCTAAGACCGCATTGACTCAGTGCGGTATTCAGCCTCTCTGGTGTCAAGTCTGATTTTGAAAAAAAAAAAAAAATCCAAAATCAGACAGAGTGTTGAGACCAGAGAGGCTAAGACCGCATTGACTCAGTGCGGTATTCAGCCTCTCTGGTGTCAAGTCTGATTTTGGAAAAAAAAAAAAAAAATCCAAAATCAGACAGAGTGTTGACACCAGAGAGGCTAAGACCGCATTGACTCAGTGCGGTATTCAGCCTCTCTGGTGTCAAGTCTGATTTTGGAAAAAAAAAAAAAAAAATCCAAAATCAGACAGAGTGTTGACACCAGAGAGGCTAAGACCGCATTGACTCAGTGCGGTATTCAGCCTCTCTGGTGTCAAGTCTGATTTTGGAAAAAAAAAAAAAAAAAATCCAAAATCAGACAGAGTGTTGAGACCAGAGAGGCTAAGACCGCATTGACTCAGTGCGGTATTCAGCCTCTCTGGTGTCAAGTCTGATTTTGAAAAAAAAAAAAAAAAAATCCAAAATCAGACAGAGTGTTGACACCAGAGAGGCTAAGACCGCATTGACTCAGTGCGGTATTCAGCCTCTCTGGTGTCAAGTCTGATTTTGGAAAAAAAAAAAAAAAAATCCAAAATCAGACAGAGTGTTGAGACCAGAGAGGCTAAGACCGCATTGACTCAGTGCGGTATTCAGCCTCTCTGGTGTCAAGTGTGATTTTTGAAAAAAAAAAAAAAAAATCAAAAATCAGACAGAGTGTTGAGACCAGAGAGGCTAAGACCGCATTGACTCAGTGCGGTATTCAGCCTCTCTGGTGTCAAGTCTGATTTTGGAAAAAAAAAAAAAAATCAAAAATCAGACAGAGTGTTGACACCAGAGAGGCTAAGACCGCATTGACTCAGTGCGGTATTCAGCCTCTCTGGTGTCAAGTCTGATTTTGGAAAAAAAAAAAAAAAAATCCAAAATCAGACAGAGTGTTGACACCAGAGAGGCTAAGACCGCATTGACTCAGTGCGGTATTCAGCCTATCTGGTGTCAAGTCTGATTTTTGAAAAAAAAAAAAAAAATCCAAAATCAGACAGTGTTGACACCAGAGAGGCTAAGACCGCATTGACTCAGTGCGGTATTCAGCCTCTCTGGTGTCAAGTCTGATTTTTGAAAAAAAAAAAAAAAATCCAAAATCAGACAGAGTGTTGAGACCAGAGAGGCTAAGACCGCATTGACTCAGTGCGGTATTCAGCCTCTCTGGTGTCAAGTCTGATTTTGGAAAAAAAAAAAAAAAATCCAAAATCAGACAGAGTGTTGAGAACAGAGAGGCTAAGACCGCATTGACTCACTGCGGTATTCAGCCTCTCTGGTGTCAAGTCTGATTTTGAAAAAAAAAAAAAAAAATCCAAAATCAGACAGAGTGTTGAGAACAGAGAGGCTAAGACCACATTGACTCAGTGCGGTATTCAGCCTCTCTGGTGTCAAGTCTGATTTTGGAAAAAAAAAAAAAAAAATCCAAAATCAGACAGAGTGTTGACACCAGAGAGGCTAAGACCGCATTGACTCAGTGCGGTATTCAGCCTCTCTGGTGTCAAGTCTGATTTTGGAAAAAAAAAAAAAAAATCCAAAATCAGACAGAGTGTTGACACCAGAGAGGCTAAGACCGCATTGACTCAGTGCGGTATTCAGCCTCTCTGGTGTCAAGTCTGATTTTGGAAAAAAAAAAAAAAAATCCAAAATCAGACAGAGTGTTGACACCAGAGAGGCTAAGACCGCATTGACTCAGTGCGGTATTCAGCCTCTCTGGTGTCAAGTCTGATTTTGAAAAAAAAAAAAAAAATCCAAAATCAGACAGAGTGTTGACACCAGAGAGGCTAAGACCGCATTGACTCAGTGCGGTATTCAGCCTCTCTGGTGTCAAGTCTGATTTTGGAAAAAAAAAAAAAAATCCAAAATCAGACAGAGTGTTGAGACCAGAGAGGCTAAGACCGCATTGACTCAGTGCGGTATTCAGCCTCTCTGGTGTCAAGTCTGATTTTGGAAAAAAAAAAAAAAAATCCAAAATCAGACAGAGTGTTGACACCAGAGAGGCTAAGACCGCATTGACTCAGTGCGGTATTCAGCCTCTCTGGTGTCAAGTCTGATTTTGGAAAAAAAAAAAAAAAAATTAAAATCAGACAGAGTGTTGACACCAGAGAGGCTAAGACCGCATTGACTCAGTGCGGTATTCAGCCTCTCTGGTGTCAAGTCTGATTTTGGAAAAAAAAAAAAAAAATCCAAAATCAGACAGAGAGTTGAGACCAGAGAGGCTAAGACCGCATTGACTCAGTGCGGTATTCAGCCTCTCTGGTGTCGTCTGATTTTGGAAAAAAAAAAAAAAAATCCAAAATCAGACAGTGTTGAGACCAGAGAGGCTAAGACCGCATTGACTCAGTGCGGTATTCAGCCTCTCTGGTGTCAAGTCTGATTTTGGGAAAAAAAAAAAAAAAATCCAAAATCAGACAGAGTGTTGAGACCAGAGAGGCTAAGACCGCATTGACTCAGTGCGGTATTCAGCCTCTCTGGTGTCAAGTCTGATTTTGGAAAAAAATAAAAAAAATCCAAAATCAGACAGAGAGTTGAGACCAGAGAGGCTAAGACCGCATTGACTCAGTGCGGTATTCAGCCTCTCTGGTGTCAAGTCTGATTTTGGAAAAAAAAAAAAAAAAATCCAAAATCAGACAGTGTTGAGACCAGAGAGGCTAAGACCGCATTGACTCAGTGCGGTATTCAGCCTCTCTGGTGTCAAGTCTGATTTTGGAAAAAAAAAAAAAAAAAATCCAAAATCAGACAGAGTGTTGAGACCAGAGAGGCTAAGGCTGCATTGACTCAGTGCGGTATTCAGCCTATCTGGTGTCAAGTCTGATTTTGGAAAAAAAAAAAAAAAATCCAAAATCAGACAGAGTGTTGACACCAGAGAGGCTAAGACCGCATTGACTCAGTGCGGTATTCAGCCTCTCTGGTGTCAAGTCTGATTTTGGAAAAAAAAAAAAAAAATCCAAAATCAGACAGAGAGTTGAGACCAGAGAGGCTAAGACCGCATTGACTCAGTGCGGTATTCAGCCTCTCTGGTGTCAAGTCTGATTTTGGAAAAAAAAAAAAAAAATCCAAAATCAGACAGTGTTGAGACCAGAGAGGCTAAGACCGCATTGACTCAGTGCGGTATTCAGCCTCTCTGGTGTCAAGTCTGATTTTGGGAAAAAAAAAAAAAAAATCCAAAATCAGACAGAGTGTTGAGACCAGAGAGGCTAAGACCGCATTGACTCAGTGCGGTATTCAGCCTCTCTGGTGTCAAGTCTGATTTTGGAAAAAAAAAAAAAAATCCAAAATCAGACAGAGTGTTGACACCAGAGAGGCTAAGACCGCATTGACTCAGTGCGGTATTCAGCCTCTCTGGTGTCAAGTCTGATTTTGGAAAAAAAAAAAAAAATCCAAAATCAGACAGAGTGTTGAGACCAGAGAGGTTAAGACCGCATTGACTCAGTGCGGTATTCAGCCTCTCTGGTGTCAAGTCTGATTTTGGAAAAAAAAAAAAAAAATCCAAAATCAGACAGAGTGTTGACACCAGAGAGGCTAAGACCGCATTGACTCAGTGCGGTATTCAGCCTCTCTGGTGTCAAGTCTGATTTTGGAAAAAAATAAAAAAAATCCAAAATCAGACAGAGAGTTGAGACCAGAGAGGCTAAGACCGCATTGACTCAGTGCGGTATTCAGCCTCTCTGGTGTCAAGTCTGATTTTGGAAAAAAAAAAAAAAAATCCAAAATCAGACAGTGTTGAGACCAGAGAGGCTAAGACCGCATTGACTCAGTGCGGTATTCAGCCTCTCTGGTGTCAAGTCTGATTTTGGAAAAAAAAAAAAAAAAAATCCAAAATCAGACAGAGTGTTGAGACCAGAGAGGCTAAGGCCGCATTGACTCAGTGCGGTATTCAGCCTATCTGGTGTCAAGTCTGATTTTGGAAAAAAAAAAAAAAAATCCAAAATCAGACAGAGTGTTGACACCAGAGAGGCTAAGACCGCATTGACTCAGTGCGGTACTCAGCCTCTCTGGTGTCAAGTCTGATTTTGGAAAAAAAAAAAAAAAAATCCAAAATCAGACAGAGTGTTGAGACCAGAGAGGCTAAGACCGCATTGACTCAGTGCGGTATTCAGCCTCTCTGGTGTCAAGTCTGATTTTGAAAAAAAAAAAAAAAAAATCCAAAATCAGACAGAGTGTTGACACCAGAGAGGCTAAGACCGCATTGACTCAGTGCGGTATTCAGCCTCTCTGGTGTCAAGTCTGATTTTGGGAAAAAAAAAAAAAAAATCCAAAATCAGACAGAGTGTTGAGACCAGAGAGGCTAAGACCGCATTGACTCAGTGCGGTATTCAGCCTCTCTGGTGTCAAGTCTGATTTTGGAAAAAAATAAAAAAAATCCAAAATCAGACAGAGAGTTGAGACCAGAGAGGCTAAGACCGCATTGACTCAGTGCGGTACTCAGCCTCTCTGGTGTCAAGTCTGATTTTGGAAAAAAAAAAAAAAAAATCCAAAATCAGACAGTGTTGAGACCAGAGAGGCTAAGACCGCATTGACTCAGTGCGGTATTCAGCCTCTCTGGTGTCAAGTCTGATTTTGGAAAAAAAAAAAAAAAAAATCCAAAATCAGACAGAGTGTTGAGACCAGAGAGGCTAAGGCTGCATTGACTCAGTGCGGTATTCAGCCTATCTGGTGTCAAGTCTGATTTTGGAAAAAAAAAAAAAAAATCCAAAATCAGACAGAGTGTTGACACCAGAGAGGCTAAGACCGCATTGACTCAGTGCGGTATTCAGCCTCTCTGGTGTCAAGTCTGATTTTGGAAAAAAAAAAAAAAAAATCCAAAATCAGACAGAGAGTTGAGACCAGAGAGGCTAAGACCGCATTGACTCAGTGCGGTATTCAGCCTCTCTGGTGTCAAGTCTGATTTTGGAAAAAAAAAAAAAAAATCCAAAATCAGACAGTGTTGAGACCAGAGAGGCTAAGACCGCATTGACTCAGTGCGGTATTCAGCCTCTCTGGTGTCAAGTCTGATTTTGGGAAAAAAAAAAAAAAAATCCAAAATCAGACAGAGTGTTGAGACCAGAGAGGCTAAGACCGCATTGACTCAGTGCGGTATTCAGCCTCTCTGGTGTCAAGTCTGATTTTGGAAAAAAAAAAAAAAATCCAAAATCAGACAGAGTGTTGACACCAGAGAGGCTAAGACCGCATTGACTCAGTGCGGTATTCAGCCTCTCTGGTGTCAAGTCTGATTTTGGAAAAAAAAAAAAAAATCCAAAATCAGACAGAGTGTTGAGACCAGAGAGGTTAAGACCGCATTGACTCAGTGCGGTATTCAGCCTCTCTGGTGTCAAGTCTGATTTTGGAAAAAAAAAAAAAAAATCCAAAATCAGACAGAGTGTTGACACCAGAGAGGCTAAGACCGCATTGACTCAGTGCGGTATTCAGCCTCTCTGGTGTCAAGTCTGATTTTGGAAAAAAATAAAAAAAATCCAAAATCAGACAGAGAGTTGAGACCAGAGAGGCTAAGACCGCATTGACTCAGTGCGGTATTCAGCCTCTCTGGTGTCAAGTCTGATTTTGGAAAAAAAAAAAAAAAATCCAAAATCAGACAGTGTTGAGACCAGAGAGGCTAAGACCGCATTGACTCAGTGCGGTATTCAGCCTCTCTGGTGTCAAGTCTGATTTTGGAAAAAAAAAAAAAAAAAATCCAAAATCAGACAGAGTGTTGAGACCAGAGAGGCTAAGGCCGCATTGACTCAGTGCGGTATTCAGCCTATCTGGTGTCAAGTCTGATTTTGGAAAAAAAAAAAAAAAATCCAAAATCAGACAGAGTGTTGACACCAGAGAGGCTAAGACCGCATTGACTCAGTGCGGTACTCAGCCTCTCTGGTGTCAAGTCTGATTTTGGAAAAAAAAAAAAAAAAATCCAAAATCAGACAGAGTGTTGAGACCAGAGAGGCTAAGACCGCATTGACTCAGTGCGGTATTCAGCCTCTCTGGTGTCAAGTCTGATTTTGAAAAAAAAAAAAAAAAAAATCCAAAATCAGACAGAGTGTTGACACCAGAGAGGCTAAGACCGCATTGACTCAGTGCGGTATTCAGCCTCTCTGGTGTCAAGTCTGATTTTGGAAAAAAAAAAAAAAATCCAAAATCAGACAGAGTGTTGAGACCAGAGAGGCTAAGACCGCATTGACTCAGTGCGGTATTCAGCCTCTCTGGTGTCAAGTCTGATTTTTGAAAAAAAAAAAAAAATCCAAAATCAGACAGAGTGTTGAGACCAGAGAGGCTAAGACTGCATTGACTCAGTGCGGTATTCAGCCTCTCTGGTGTCAAGTCTGATTTTGGAAAAAAAAAAAAAAAATCAAAAATCAGACAGAGTGTTGACACCAGAGAGGCTAAGACCGCATTGACTCAGTGCGGTATTCAGCCTCTCTGGTGTCAAGTCTGATTTTTGAAAAAAAAAAAAAAAAATCCAAAATCAGACAGAGTGTTGACACCAGAGAGGCTAAGACCGCATTGACTCAGTGCGGTATTCAGCCTCTCTGGTGTCAAGTCTGATTTTGGAAAAAAAAAAAAAAAAAATCCAAAATCAGACAGAGTGTTGAGACCAGAGAGGCTAAGACCGCATTGACTCAGTGCGGTATTCAGCCTCTCTGGTGTCAAGTCTGATTTTGAAAAAAAAAAAAAAAAAATCCAAAATCAGACAGAGTGTTGACACCAGAGAGGCTAAGACCGCATTGACTCAGTGCGGTATTCAGCCTCTCTGGTGTCAAGTCTGATTTTGGAAAAAAAAAAAAAAAATCCAAAATCAGACAGAGTGTTGAGACCAGAGAGGCTAAGACCGCATTGACTCAGTGCGGTATTCAGCCTCTCTGGTGTCAAGTGTGATTTTTGAAAAAAAAAAAAAAAATCCAAAATCAGACAGAGTGTTGAGACCAGAGAGGCTAAGACCGCATTGACTCAGTGCGGTATTCAGCCTCTCTGGTGTCAAGTCTGATTTTGGAAAAAAAAAAAAAAAATCAAAAATCAGACAGAGTGTTGACACCAGAGAGGCTAAGACCGCATTGACTCAGTGCGGTATTCAGCCTCTCTGGTGTCAAGTCTGATTTTGGAAAAAAAAAAAAAAAAAATCCAAAATCAGACAGAGTGTTGACACCAGAGAGGCTAAGACCGCATTGACTCAGTGCGGTATTCAGCCTCTCTGGTGTCAAGTCTGATTTTGGGAAAAAAAAAAAAAAAATCCAAAATCAGACAGAGTGTTGAGACCAGAGAGGCTAAGACCGCATTGACTCAGTGCGGTATTCAGCCTCTCTGGTGTCAAGTCTGATTTTGGAAAAAAAAAAAAAAAAAATCCAAAATCAGACAGAGTGTTGACACCAGAGAGGCTAAGACCGCATTGACTCAGTGCGGTATTCAGCCTCTCTGGTGTCAAGTCTGATTTTGGAAAAAAAAAAAAAAAAAATCCAAAATCAGACAGAGTGTTGAGACCAGAGAGGCTAAGACCGCATTGACTCAGTGCGGTATTCAGCCTCTCTGGTGTCAAGTCTGATTTTGAAAAAAAAAAAAAAAAAATCCAAAATCAGACAGAGTGTTGACACCAGAGAGGCTAAGACCGCATTGACTCAGTGCGGTATTCAGCCTCTCTGGTGTCAAGTCTGATTTTGGAAAAAAAAAAAAAAAATCCAAAATCAGACAGAGTGTTGAGACCAGAGAGGCTAAGACCGCATTGACTCAGTGCGGTATTCAGCCTCTCTGGTGTCAAGTCTGATTTTGGAAAAAAAAAAAAAAAAATCAAAAATCAGACAGAGTGTTGACACCAGAGAGGCTAAGACCGCATTGACTCAGTGCGGTATTCAGCCTCTCTGGTGTCAAGTCTGATTTTGGAAAAAAAAAAAAAAAAATCCAAAATCAGACAGAGTGTTGAGACCAGAGAGGCTAAGACCGCATTGACTCAGTGCGGTATTCAGCCTCTCTGGTGTCAAGTCTGATTTTTGAAAAAAAAAAAAAAATCCAAAATCAGACAGAGTGTTGAGACCAGAGAGGCTAAGACCGCATTGACTCAGTGCGGTATTCAGCCTCTCTGGTGTCAAGTCTGATTTTGGAAAAAAAAAAAAAAAAAATCCAAAATCAGACAGAGTGTTGAGACCAGAGAGGCTAAGACCGCATTGACTCAGTGCGGTATTCAGCCTCTCTGGTGTCAAGTCTGATTTTTGAAAAAAAAAAAAAAAAATCCAAAATCAGACAGTGTTGACACCAGAGAGGCTAAGACCGCATTGACTCAGTGCGGTATTCAGCCTCTCTGGTGTCAAGTCTGATTTTTGAAAAAAAAAAAAAAAATCCAAAATCAGACAGAGTGTTGAGACCAGAGAGGCTAAGACCGCATTGACTCAGTGCGGTATTCAGCCTCTCTGGTGTCAAGTCTGATTTTGGAAAAAAAAAAAAAAAAAATCCAAAATCAGACAGAGTGTTGAGACCAGAGAGGCTAAGACCGCATTGACTCAGTGCGGTATTCAGCCTATCTGGTGTCAAGTCTGATTTTTGAAAAAAAAAAAAAAAATCCAAAATCAGACAGTGTTGACACCAGAGAGGCTAAGACCGCATTGACTCAGTGCGGTATTCAGCCTCTCTGGTGTCAAGTCTGATTTTTGAAAAAAAAAAAAAAAATCCAAAATCAGACAGAGTGTTGAGACCAGAGAGGCTAAGACCGCATTGACTCAGTGCGGTATTCAGCCTCTCTGGTGTCAAGTCTGATTTTGGAAAAAAAAAAAAAAAATCCAAAATCAGACAGAGTGTTGAGAACAGAGAGGCTAAGACCGCATTGACTCAGTGCGGTATTCAGCCTCTCTGGTGTCAAGTCTGATTTTGAAAAAAAAAAAAAAAAATCCAAAATCAGACAGAGTGTTGAGAACAGAGAGGCTAAGACCACATTGACTCAGTGCGGTATTCAGCCTCTCTGGTGTCAAGTCTGATTTTGGAAAAAAAAAAAAAAAAATCCAAAATCAGACAGAGTGTTGACACCAGAGAGGCTAAGACCGCATTGACTCAGTGCGGTATTCAGCCTCTCTGGTGTCAAGTCTGATTTTGGAAAAAAAAAAAAAAATCCAAAATCAGACAGAGTGTTGACACCAGAGAGGCTAAGACCGCATTGACTCAGTGCGGTATTCAGCCTCTCTGGTGTCAAGTCTGATTTTGGAAAAAAAAAAAAAAAATCCAAAATCAGACAGAGTGTTGACACCAGAGAGGCTAAGACCGCATTGACTCAGTGCGGTATTCAGCCTCTCTGGTGTCAAGTCTGATTTTTGAAAAAAAAAAAAAAAATCCAAAATCAGACAGAGTGTTGACACCAGAGAGGCTAAGACCGCATTGACTCAGTGCGGTATTCAGCCTCTCTGGTGTCAAGTCTGATTTTGGAAAAAAAAAAAAAAATCCAAAATCAGACAGAGTGTTGAGACCAGAGAGGCTAAGACCGCATTGACTCAGTGCGGTATTCAGCCTCTCTGGTGTCAAGTCTGATTTTGGAAAAAAAAAAAAAAAATCCAAAATCAGACAGAGTGTTGACACCAGAGAGGCTAAGACCGCATTGACTCAGTGCGGTATTCAGCCTCTCTGGTGTCAAGTCTGATTTTGGAAAAAAAAAAAAAAAAATTAAAATCAGACAGAGTGTTGACACCAGAGAGGCTAAGACCGCATTGACTCAGTGCGGTATTCAGCCTCTCTGGTGTCAAGTCTGATTTTGGAAAAAAAAAAAAAATCCAAAATCAGACAGAGAGTTGAGACCAGAGAGGCTAAGACCGCATTGACTCAGTGCGGTATTCAGCCTATCTGGTGTCAAGTCTGATTTTGGAAAAAAAAAAAAAATCCAAAATCAGACAGAGAGTTGAGACCAGAGAGGCTAAGACCGCATTGACTCAGTGCGGTATTCAGCCTATCTGGTGTCAAGTCTGATTTTGGAAAAAAAAAAAAAAAATCCAAAATCAGACAGTGTTGAGACCAGAGAGGCTAAGACCGCATTGACTCAGTGCGGTATTCAGCCTCTCTGGTGTCAAGTCTGATTTTGGGAAAAAAAAAAAAAAAATCCAAAATCAGACAGAGTGTTGAGACCAGAGAGGCTAAGACCGCATTGACTCAGTGCGGTATTCAGCCTCTCTGGTGTCAAGTCTGATTTTGGAAAAAAAAAAAAAAATCCAAAATCAGACAGAGTGTTGACACCAGAGAGGCTAAGACCGCATTGACTCAGTGCGGTATTCAGCCTCTCTGGTGTCAAGTCTGATTTTGGAAAAAAAAAAAAAAATCCAAAATCAGACAGAGTGTTGAGACCAGAGAGGTTAAGACCGCATTGACTCAGTGCGGTATTCAGCCTCTCTGGTGTCAAGTCTGATTTTGGAAAAAAAAAAAAAAAATCCAAAATCAGACAGAGTGTTGACACCAGAGAGGCTAAGACCGCATTGACTCAGTGCGGTATTCAGCCTCTCTGGTGTCAAGTCTGATTTTGGAAAAAAATAAAAAAAATCCAAAATCAGACAGAGAGTTGAGACCAGAGAGGCTAAGACCGCATTGACTCAGTGCGGTATTCAGCCTCTCTGGTGTCAAGTCTGATTTTGGAAAAAAAAAAAAAAAATCCAAAATCAGACAGTGTTGAGACCAGAGAGGCTAAGACCGCATTGACTCAGTGCGGTATTCAGCCTCTCTGGTGTCAAGTCTGATTTTGGAAAAAAAAAAAAAAAAAATCCAAAATCAGACAGAGTGTTGAGACCAGAGAGGCTAAGGCCGCATTGACTCAGTGCGGTATTCAGCCTATCTGGTGTCAAGTCTGATTTTGGAAAAAAAAAAAAAAAATCCAAAATCAGACAGAGTGTTGACACCAGAGAGGCTAAGACCGCATTGACTCAGTGCGGTACTCAGCCTCTCTGGTGTCAAGTCTGATTTTGGAAAAAAAAAAAAAAAAATCCAAAATCAGACAGAGTGTTGAGACCAGAGAGGCTAAGACCGCATTGACTCAGTGCGGTATTCAGCCTCTCTGGTGTCAAGTCTGATTTTGAAAAAAAAAAAAAAAAAATCCAAAATCAGACAGAGTGTTGACACCAGAGAGGCTAAGACCGCATTGACTCAGTGCGGTATTCAGCCTCTCTGGTGTCAAGTCTGATTTTGGAAAAAAATAAAAAAAATCCAAAATCAGACAGAGAGTTGAGACCAGAGAGGCTAAGACCGCATTGACTCAGTGCGGTATTCAGCCTCTCTGGTGTCAAGTCTGATTTTGGAAAAAAAAAAAAAAAAATCCAAAATCAGACAGTGTTGAGACCAGAGAGGCTAAGACCGCATTGACTCAGTGCGGTATTCAGCCTCTCTGGTGTCAAGTCTGATTTTGGAAAAAAAAAAAAAAAAAATCCAAAATCAGACAGAGTGTTGAGACCAGAGAGGCTAAGGCCGCATTGACTCAGTGCGGTATTCAGCCTATCTGGTGTCAAGTCTGATTTTGGAAAAAAAAAAAAAAAATCCAAAATCAGACAGAGTGTTGACACCAGAGAGGCTAAGACCGCATTGACTCAGTGCGGTACTCAGCCTCTCTGGTGTCAAGTCTGATTTTGGAAAAAAAAAAAAAAAAATCCAAAATCAGACAGAGTGTTGAGACCAGAGAGGCTAAGACCGCATTGACTCAGTGCGGTATTCAGCCTCTCTGGTGTCAAGTCTGATTTTGAAAAAAAAAAAAAAAAAATCCAAAATCAGACAGAGTGTTGACACCAGAGAGGCTAAGACCGCATTGACTCAGTGCGGTATTCAGCCTCTCTGGTGTCAAGTCTGATTTTGGAAAAAAAAAAAAAAATCCAAAATCAGACAGAGTGTTGAGACCAGAGAGGCTAAGACCGCATTGACTCAGTGCGGTATTCAGCCTCTCTGGTGTCAAGTCTGATTTTTGAAAAAAAAAAAAAAAATCCAAAATCAGACAGAGTGTTGAGACCAGAGAGGCTAAGACTGCATTGACTCAGTGCGGTATTCAGCCTCTCTGGTGTCAAGTCTGATTTTGGAAAAAAAAAAAAAAAATCAAAAATCAGACAGAGTGTTGACACCAGAGAGGCTAAGACCGCATTGACTCAGTGCGGTATTCAGCCTCTCTGGTGTCAAGTCTGATTTTGGAAAAAAAAAAAAAAAAAATCCAAAATCAGACAGAGTGTTGACACCAGAGAGGCTAAGACCGCATTGACTCAGTGCGGTATTCAGCCTCTCTGGTGTCAAGTCTGATTTTGGAAAAAAAAAAAAAAAAAATCCAAAATCAGACAGAGTGTTGAGACCAGAGAGGCTAAGACCGCATTGACTCAGTGCGGTATTCAGCCTCTCTGGTGTCAAGTCTGATTTTGAAAAAAAAAAAAAAAAAATCCAAAATCAGACAGAGTGTTGACACCAGAGAGGCTAAGACCGCATTGACTCAGTGCGGTATTCAGCCTCTCTGGTGTCAAGTCTGATTTTGGAAAAAAAAAAAAAAAATCCAAAATCAGACAGAGTGTTGAGACCAGAGAGGCTAAGACCGCATTGACTCAGTGCGGTATTCAGCCTCTCTGGTGTCAAGTGTGATTTTTGAAAAAAAAAAAAAAAATCCAAAATCAGACAGAGTGTTGAGACCAGAGAGGCTAAGACCGCATTGACTCAGTGCGGTATTCAGCCTCTCTGGTGTCAAGTCTGATTTTGGAAAAAAAAAAAAAAAATCAAAAATCAGACAGAGTGTTGACACCAGAGAGGCTAAGACCGCATTGACTCAGTGCGGTATTCAGCCTCTCTGGTGTCAAGTCTGATTTTGGAAAAAAAAAAAAAAAAATCCAAAATCAGACAGAGTGTTGACACCAGAGAGGCTAAGACCGCATTGACTCAGTGCGGTATTCAGCCTATCTGGTGTCAAGTCTGATTTTTGAAAAAAAAAAAAAAAATCCAAAATCAGACAGTGTTGACACCAGAGAGGCTAAGACCGCATTGACTCAGTGCGGTATTCAGCCTCTCTGGTGTCAAGTCTGATTTTTGAAAAAAAAAAAAAAAATCCAAAATCAGACAGAGTGTTGAGACCAGAGAGGCTAAGACCGCATTGACTCAGTGCGGTATTCAGCCTCTCTGGTGTCAAGTCTGATTTTGGAAAAAAAAAAAAAAATCCAAAATCAGACAGAGTGTTGAGAACAGAGAGGCTAAGACCGCATTGACTCAGTGCGGTATTCAGCCTCTCTGGTGTCAAGTCTGATTTTGAAAAAAAAAAAAAAAAATCCAAAATCAGACAGAGTGTTGAGAACAGAGAGGCTAAGACCACATTGACTCAGTGCGGTATTCAGCCTCTCTGGTGTCAAGTCTGATTTTGGAAAAAAAAAAAAAAAAATCCAAAATCAGACAGAGTGTTGACACCAGAGAGGCTAAGACCGCATTGACTCAGTGCGGTATTCAGCCTCTCTGGTGTCAAGTCTGATTTTGGAAAAAAAAAAAAAAAATCCAAAATCAGACAGAGTGTTGACACCAGAGAGGCTAAGACCGCATTGACTCAGTGCGGTATTCAGCCTCTCTGGTGTCAAGTCTGATTTTGGAAAAAAAAAAAAAAAATCCAAAATCAGACAGAGTGTTGACACCAGAGAGGCTAAGACCGCATTGACTCAGTGCGGTATTCAGCCTCTCTGGTGTCAAGTCTGATTTTTGAAAAAAAAAAAAAAAATCCAAAATCAGACAGAGTGTTGACACCAGAGAGGCTAAGACCGCATTGACTCAGTGCGGTATTCAGCCTCTCTGGTGTCAAGTCTGATTTTGGAAAAAAAAAAAAAAATCCAAAATCAGACAGAGTGTTGAGACCAGAGAGGCTAAGACCGCATTGACTCAGTGCGGTATTCAGCCTCTCTGGTGTCAAGTCTGATTTTGGAAAAAAAAAAAAAAATCCAAAATCAGACAGAGTGTTGACACCAGAGAGGCTAAGACCGCATTGACTCAGTGCGGTATTCAGCCTCTCTGGTGTCAAGTCTGATTTTGGAAAAAAAAAAAAAAAAATTAAAATCAGACAGAGTGTTGACACCAGAGAGGCTAAGACCGCATTGACTCAGTGCGGTATTCAGCCTCTCTGGTGTCAAGTCTGATTTTGGAAAAAAAAAAAAAAAATCCAAAATCAGACAGAGAGTTGAGACCAGAGAGGCTAAGACCGCATTGACTCAGTGCGGTATTCAGCCTCTCTGGTGTCAAGTCTGATTTTGGAAAAAAAAAAAAAAAATCCAAAATCAGACAGTGTTGAGACCAGAGAGGCTAAGACCGCATTGACTCAGTGCGGTATTCAGCCTCTCTGGTGTCAAGTCTGATTTTGGGAAAAAAAAAAAAAAAATCCAAAATCAGACAGAGTGTTGAGACCAGAGAGGCTAAGACCGCATTGACTCAGTGCGGTATTCAGCCTCTCTGGTGTCAAGTCTGATTTTGGAAAAAAAAAAAAAAATCCAAAATCAGACAGAGTGTTGACACCAGAGAGGCTAAGACCGCATTGACTCAGTGCGGTATTCAGCCTCTCTGGTGTCAAGTCTGATTTTGGAAAAAAAAAAAAAAAATCCAAAATCAGACAGAGTGTTGAGACCAGAGAGGTTAAGACCGCATTGACTCAGTGCGGTATTCAGCCTCTCTGGTGTCAAGTCTGATTTTGGAAAAAAAAAAAAAAAATCCAAAATCAGACAGAGTGTTGACACCAGAGAGGCTAAGACCGCATTGACTCAGTGCGGTATTCAGCCTCTCTGGTGTCAAGTCTGATTTTGGAAAAAAATAAAAAAAATCCAAAATCAGACAGAGAGTTGAGACCAGAGAGGCTAAGACCGCATTGACTCAGTGCGGTATTCAGCCTCTCTGGTGTCAAGTCTGATTTTGGAAAAAAAAAAAAAAAAATCCAAAATCAGACAGTGTTGAGACCAGAGAGGCTAAGACCGCATTGACTCAGTGCGGTATTCAGCCTCTCTGGTGTCAAGTCTGATTTTGGAAAAAAAAAAAAAAAAAAATCCAAAATCAGACAGAGTGTTGAGACCAGAGAGGCTAAGGCTGCATTGACTCAGTGCGGTATTCAGCCTATCTGGTGTCAAGTCTGATTTTGGAAAAAAAAAAAAAAAATCCAAAATCAGACAGAGTGTTGACACCAGAGAGGCTAAGACCGCATTGACTCAGTGCGGTATTCAGCCTCTCTGGTGTCAAGTCTGATTTTGGAAAAAAAAAAAAAAAATCCAAAATCAGACAGAGAGTTGAGACCAGAGAGGCTAAGACCGCATTGACTCAGTGCGGTATTCAGCCTCTCTGGTGTCAAGTCTGATTTTGGAAAAAAAAAAAAAAAATCCAAAATCAGACAGTGTTGAGACCAGAGAGGCTAAGACCGCATTGACTCAGTGCGGTATTCAGCCTCTCTGGTGTCAAGTCTGATTTTGGGAAAAAAAAAAAAAAAATCCAAAATCAGACAGAGTGTTGAGACCAGAGAGGCTAAGACCGCATTGACTCAGTGCGGTATTCAGCCTCTCTGGTGTCAAGTCTGATTTTGGAAAAAAAAAAAAAAAATCCAAAATCAGACAGAGTGTTGACACCAGAGAGGCTAAGACCGCATTGACTCAGTGCGGTATTCAGCCTCTCTGGTGTCAAGTCTGATTTTGGAAAAAAAAAAAAAAAAATCCAAAATCAGACAGAGTGTTGAGACCAGAGAGGTTAAGACCGCATTGACTCAGTGCGGTATTCAGCCTCTCTGGTGTCAAGTCTGATTTTGGAAAAAAAAAAAAAAAATCCAAAATCAGACAGAGTGTTGACACCAGAGAGGCTAAGACCGCATTGACTCAGTGCGGTATTCAGCCTCTCTGGTGTCAAGTCTGATTTTGGAAAAAAATAAAAAAAATCCAAAATCAGACAGAGAGTTGAGACCAGAGAGGCTAAGACCGCATTGACTCAGTGCGGTATTCAGCCTCTCTGGTGTCAAGTCTGATTTTGGAAAAAAAAAAAAAAAATCCAAAATCAGACAGTGTTGAGACCAGAGAGGCTAAGACCGCATTGACTCAGTGCGGTATTCAGCCTCTCTGGTGTCAAGTCTGATTTTGGAAAAAAAAAAAAAAAAAATCCAAAATCAGACAGAGTGTTGAGACCAGAGAGGCTAAGGCCGCATTGACTCAGTGCGGTATTCAGCCTATCTGGTGTCAAGTCTGATTTTGGAAAAAAAAAAAAAAAATCCAAAATCAGACAGAGTGTTGACACCAGAGAGGCTAAGACCGCATTGACTCAGTGCGGTACTCAGCCTCTCTGGTGTCAAGTCTGATTTTGGAAAAAAAAAAAAAAAAATCCAAAATCAGACAGAGTGTTGAGACCAGAGAGGCTAAGACCGCATTGACTCAGTGCGGTATTCAGCCTCTCTGGTGTCAAGTCTGATTTTGAAAAAAAAAAAAAAAAAATCCAAAATCAGACAGAGTGTTGACACCAGAGAGGCTAAGACCGCATTGACTCAGTGCGGTATTCAGCCTCTCTGGTGTCAAGTCTGATTTTGGAAAAAAAAAAAAAAATCCAAAATCAGACAGAGTGTTGAGACCAGAGAGGCTAAGACCGCATTGACTCAGTGCGGTATTCAGCCTCTCTGGTGTCAAGTCTGATTTTTGAAAAAAAAAAAAAAAAATCCAAAATCAGACAGAGTGTTGAGACCAGAGAGGCTAAGACTGCATTGACTCAGTGCGGTATTCAGCCTCTCTGGTGTCAAGTCTGATTTTGGAAAAAAAAAAAAAAAATCAAAAATCAGACAGAGTGTTGACACCAGAGAGGCTAAGACCGCATTGACTCAGTGCGGTATTCAGCCTCTCTGGTGTCAAGTCTGATTTTGGAAAAAAAAAAAAAAAAAATCCAAAATCAGACAGAGTGTTGACACCAGAGAGGCTAAGACCGCATTGACTCAGTGCGGTATTCAGCCTCTCTGGTGTCAAGTCTGATTTTGGAAAAAAAAAAAAAAAAAATCCAAAATCAGACAGAGTGTTGAGACCAGAGAGGCTAAGACCGCATTGACTCAGTGCGGTATTCAGCCTCTCTGGTGTCAAGTCTGATTTTGAAAAAAAAAAAAAAAAAATCCAAAATCAGACAGAGTGTTGACACCAGAGAGGCTAAGACCGCATTGACTCAGTGCGGTATTCAGCCTCTCTGGTGTCAAGTCTGATTTTGGAAAAAAAAAAAAAAAATCCAAAATCAGACAGAGTGTTGAGACCAGAGAGGCTAAGACCGCATTGACTCAGTGCGGTATTCAGCCTCTATGGTGTCAAGTGTGATTTTTGAAAAAAAAAAAAAAAATCCAAAATCAGACAGAGTGTTGAGACCAGAGAGGCTAAGACCGCATTGACTCAGTGCGGTATTCAGCCTCTCTGGTGTCAAGTCTGATTTTGGAAAAAAAAATCAAAAATCAAAAATCAGACAGAGTGTTGACACCAGAGAGGCTAAGACCGCATTGACTCAGTGCGGTATTCAGCCTCTCTGGTGTCAAGTCTGATTTTGGAAAAAAAAAAAAAAAAAATCCAAAATCAGACAGAGTGTTGACACCAGAGAGGCTAAGACCGCATTGACTCAGTGCGGTATTCAGCCTCTCTGGTGTCAAGTCTGATTTTGGGAAAAAAAAAAAAAAAATCCAAAATCAGACAGAGTGTTGAGACCAGAGAGGCTAAGACCGCATTGACTCAGTGCGGTATTCAGCCTCTCTGGTGTCAAGTCTGATTTTGGAAAAAAAAAAAAAAAAAATCCAAAATCAGACAGAGTGTTGACACCAGAGAGGCTAAGACCGCATTGACTCAGTGCGGTATTCAGCCTCTCTGGTGTCAAGTCTGATTTTGGAAAAAAAAAAAAAAAAATCCAAAATCAGACAGAGTGTTGAGACCAGAGAGGCTAAGACCGCATTGACTCAGTGCGGTATTCAGCCTCTCTGGTGTCAAGTCTGATTTTGAAAAAAAAAAAAAAAAATCCAAAATCAGACAGAGTGTTGACACCAGAGAGGCTAAGATCGCATTGACTCAGTGCGGTATTCAGCCTCTCTGGTGTCAAGTCTGATTTTGGAAAAAAAAAAAAAAAAATCCAAAATCAGACAGAGTGTTGAGACCAGAGAGGCTAAGACCGCATTGACTCAGTGCGGTATTCAGCCTCTCTGGTGTCAAGTCTGATTTTGGAAAAAAAAATCAAAAATCAAAAATCAGACAGAGTGTTGACACCAGAGAGGCTAAGACCGCATTGACTCAGTGCGGTATTCAGCCTCTCTGGTGTCAAGTCTGATTTTGGAAAAAAAAAAAAAAAAAATCCAAAATCAGACAGAGTGTTGACACCAGAGAGGCTAAGACCGCATTGACTCAGTGCGGTATTCAGCCTCTCTGGTGTCAAGTCTGATTTTGGAAAAAAAAAAAAAAAAAATCCAAAATCAGACAGAGTGTTGAGACCAGAGAGGCTAAGACCGCATTGACTCAGTGCGGTATTCAGCCTCTCTGGTGTCAAGTCTGATTTTGGAAAAAAAAAAAAAAAAATCCAAAATCAGACAGAGTGTTGAGACCAGAGAGGCTAAGACCGCATTGACTCAGTGCGGTATTCAGCCTCTCTGGTGTCAAGTCTGATTTTGGAAAAAAAAAAAAAAAAAATCTAAAATCAGACAGAGTGTTGAGACCAGAGAGGCTAAGACCGCATTGACTCAGTGCGGTATTCAGCCTCTCTGGTGTCAAGTCTGATTTTTGAAAAAAAAAAAAAAAAATCCAAAATCAGACAGTGTTGACACCAGAGAGGCTAAGACCGCATTGACTCAGTGCGGTATTCAGCCTCTCTGGTGTCAAGTCTGATTTTTGAAAAAAAAAAAAAAAATCCAAAATCAGACAGAGTGTTGAGACCAGAGAGGCTAAGACCGCATTGACTCAGTGCGGTATTCAGCCTCTCTGGTGTCAAGTCTGATTTTGGAAAAAAAAAAAAAAAATCCAAAATCAGACAGAGTGTTGAGAACAGAGAGGCTAAGACCGCATTGACTCAGTGCGGTATTCAGCCTCTCTGGTGTCAAGTCTGATTTTGGAAAAAAAAAAAAAAAAATCAAAAATCAGACAGAGTGTTGACACCAGAGAGGCTAAGACCGCATTGACTCAGTGCGGTATTCAGCCTCTCTGGTGTCAAGTCTGATTTTGGAAAAAAAAAAAAAAAAATCCAAAATCAGACAGAGTGTTGACACCAGAGAGGCTAAGACCGCATTGACTCAGTGCGGTATTCAGCCTCTCTGGTGTCAAGTCTGATTTTGGAAAAAAAAAAAAAAAAAATCCAAAATCAGACAGAGTGTTGACACCAGAGAGGCTAAGACCGCATTGACTCAGTGCGGTATTCAGCCTCTCTGGTGTCAAGTCTGATTTTGGAAAAAAATAAAAAAAATCCAAAATCAGACAGAGAGTTGAGACCAGAGAGGCTAAGACCGCATTGACTCAGTGCGGTATTCAGCCTCTCTGGTGTCAAGTCTGATTTTGGAAAAAAAAAAAAAAAATCCAAAATCAGACAGTGTTGAGACCAGAGAGGCTAAGACCGCATTGACTCAGTGCGGTATTCAGCCTCTCTGGTGTCAAGTCTGATTTTGGAAAAAAAAAAAAAAAAAATCCAAAATCAGACAGAGTGTTGAGACCAGAGAGGCTAAGGCCGCATTGACTCAGTGCGGTATTCAGCCTATCTGGTGTCAAGTCTGATTTTGGAAAAAAAAAAAAAAAATCCAAAATCAGACAGAGTGTTGACACCAGAGAGGCTAAGACCGCATTGACTCAGTGCGGTATTCAGCCTCTCTGGTGTCAAGTCTGATTTTGGAAAAAAAAAAAAAAAAATCCAAAATCAGACAGAGAGTTGAGACCAGAGAGGCTAAGACCGCATTGACTCAGTGCGGTATTCAGCCTCTCTGGTGTCAAGTCTGATTTTGGAAAAAAAAAAAAAAAATCCAAAATCAGACAGTGTTGAGACCAGAGAGGCTAAGACCGCATTGACTCAGTGCGGTATTCAGCCTCTCTGGTGTCAAGTCTGATTTTGGGAAAAAAAAAAAAAAAATCCAAAATCAGACAGAGTGTTGAGACCAGAGAGGCTAAGACCGCATTGACTCAGTGCGGTATTCAGCCTCTCTGGTGTCAAGTCTGATTTTGGAAAAAAAAAAAAAAATCCAAAATCAGACAGAGTGTTGACACCAGAGAGGCTAAGACCGCATTGACTCAGTGCGGTATTCAGCCTCTCTGGTGTCAAGTCTGATTTTGGAAAAAAAAAAAAAAATCCAAAATCAGACAGAGTGTTGAGACCAGAGAGGTTAAGACCGCATTGACTCAGTGCGGTATTCAGCCTCTCTGGTGTCAAGTCTGATTTTGGAAAAAAAAAAAAAAAAATCCAAAATCAGACAGAGTGTTGACACCAGAGAGGCTAAGACCGCATTGACTCAGTGCGGTATTCAGCCTCTCTGGTGTCAAGTCTGATTTTGGAAAAAAATAAAAAAAATCCAAAATCAGACAGAGAGTTGAGACCAGAGAGGCTAAGACCGCATTGACTCAGTGCGGTATTCAGCCTCTCTGGTGTCAAGTCTGATTTTGGAAAAAAGAAAAAAAAATCCAAAATCAGACAGTGTTGAGACCAGAGAGGCTAAGACCGCATTGACTCAGTGCGGTATTCAGCCTCTGTGGTGTCAAGTCTGATTTTGGAAAAAAAAAAAAAAAAATCCAAAATCAGACAGAGTGTTGAGACCAGAGAGGCTAAGGCCGCATTGACTCAGTGCGGTATTCAGCCTATCTGGTGTCAAGTCTGATTTTGGAAAAAAAAAAAAAAAATCCAAAATCAGACAGAGTGTTGACACCAGAGAGGCTAAGACCGCATTGACTCAGTGCGGTACTCAGCCTCTCTGGTGTCAAGTCTGATTTTGGAAAAAAAAAAAAAAAAATCCAAAATCAGACAGAGTGTTGAGACCAGAGAGGCTAAGACCGCATTGACTCAGTGCGGTATTCAGCCTCTCTGGTGTCAAGTCTGATTTTGAAAAAAAAAAAAAAAAAATCCAAAATCAGACAGAGTGTTGACACCAGAGAGTGCGGTATTCAGCCTCTCTGGTGTCAAGTCTGATTTTGGAAAAAAAAAAAAAAAATCCAAAATCAGACAGAGTGTTGAGACCAGAGAGGCTAAGACCGCATTGACTCAGTGCGGTATTCAGCCTCTCTGGTGTCAAGTCTGATTTTTGAAAAAAAAAAAAAAAATCCAAAATCAGACAGAGTGTTGAGACCAGAGAGGCTAAGACTGCATTGACTCAGTGCGGTATTCAGCCTCTCTGGTGTCAAGTCTGATTTTGGAAAAAAAAAAAAAAAATCAAAAATCAGACAGAGTGTTGACACCAGAGAGGCTAAGACCGCATTGACTCAGTGCGGTATTCAGCCTCTCTGGTGTCAAGTCTGATTTTGGAAAAAAAAAAAAAAAAATCCAAAATCAGACAGAGTGTTGACACCAGAGAGGCTAAGACCGCATTGACTCAGTGCGGTATTCAGCCTCTCTGGTGTCAAGTCTGATTTTGGAAAAAAAAAAAAAAAAATCCAAAATCAGACAGAGTGTTGAGACCAGAGAGGCTAAGACCGCATTGACTCAGTGCGGTATTCAGCCTCTCTGGTGTCAAGTCTGATTTTGAAAAAAAAAAAAAAAAAATCCAAAATCAGACAGAGTGTTGACACCAGAGAGGCTAAGACCGCATTGACTCAGTGCGGTATTCAGCCTCTCTGGTGTCAAGTCTGATTTTGGAAAAAAAAAAAAAAAATCCAAAATCAGACAGAGTGTTGAGACCAGAGAGGCTTAAGACCGCATTGACTCAGTGCGGTATTCAGCCTCTCTGGTGTCAAGTCTGATTTTTGAAAAAAAAAAAAAAAATCCAAAATCAGACAGAGTGTTGAGACCAGAGAGGCTAAGACCGCATTGACTCAGTGCGGTATTCAGCCTCTCTGGTGTCAAGTCTGATTTTGGAAAAAAAAAAAAAAAATCAAAAATCAGACAGAGTGTTGACACCAGAGAGGCTAAGACCGCATTGACTCAGTGCGGTATTCAGCCTCTCTGGTGTCAAGTCTGATTTTGGAAAAAAAAAAAAAAAAAATCCAAAATCAGACAGAGTGTTGACACCAGAGAGGCTAAGACCGCATTGACTCAGTGCGGTATTCAGCCTCTCTGGTGTCAAGTCTGATTTTGGGAAAAAAAAAAAAAAAAATCCAAAATCAGACAGAGTGTTGAGACCAGAGAGGCTAAGACCGCATTGACTCAGTGCGGTATTCAGCCTCTCTGGTGTCAAGTCTGATTTTGGAAAAAAAAAAAAAAAAATCCAAAATCAGACAGAGTGTTGACACCAGAGAGGCTAAGACCGCATTGACTCAGTGCGGTATTCAGCCTCTCTGGTGTCAAGTCTGATTTTGGAAAAAAAAAAAAAAAAATCCAAAATCAGACAGAGTGTTGAGACCAGAGAGGCTAAGACCGCATTGACTCAGTGCGGTATTCAGCCTCTCTGGTGTCAAGTCTGATTTTGAAAAAAAAAAAAAAAAAATCCAAAATCAGACAGAGTGTTGACACCAGAGAGGCTAAGACCGCATTGACTCAGTGCGGTATTCAGCCTCTCTGGTGTCAAGTCTGATTTTGGAAAAAAAAAAAAAAAATCCAAAATCAGACAGAGTGTTGAGACCAGAGAGGCTAAGACCGCATTGACTCAGTGCGGTATTCAGCCTCTCTGGTGTCAAGTCTGATTTTGGAAAAAAAAAAAAAAAATCAAAAATCAGACAGAGTGTTGACACCAGAGAGGCTAAGACCGCATTGACTCAGTGCGGTATTCAGCCTCTCTGGTGTCAAGTCTGATTTTGGAAAAAAAAAAAAAAAAAAATCCAAAATCAGACAGAGTGTTGACACCAGAGAGGCTAAGACCGCATTGACTCAGTGCGGTATTCAGCCTCTCTGGTGTCAAGTCTGATTTTGGAAAAAAAAAAAAAAAAAATCCAAAATCAGACAGAGTGTTGAGACCAGAGAGGCTAAGACCGCATTGACTCAGTGCGGTATTCAGCCTCTCTGGTGTCAAGTCTGATTTTGGAAAAAAAAAAAAAAATCCAAAATCAGACAGAGTGTTGAGACCAGAGAGGCTAAGACCGCATTGACTCAGTGCGGTATTCAGCCTCTCTGGTGTCAAGTCTGATTTTGGAAAAAAAAAAAAAAAAATCCAAAATCAGACAGAGTGTTGAGACCAGAGAGGCTAAGACCGCATTGACTCAGTGCGGTATTCAGCCTCTCTGGTGTCAAGTCTGATTTTTGAAAAAAAAAAAAAAAAATCCAAAATCAGACAGTGTTGACACCAGAGAGGCTAAGACCGCATTGACTCAGTGCGGTATTCAGCCTCTCTGGTGTCAAGTCTGATTTTTGAAAAAAAAAAAAAAAATCCAAAATCAGACAGAGTGTTGAGACCAGAGAGGCTAAGACCGCATTGACTCAGTGCGGTATTCAGCCTCTCTGGTGTCAAGTCTGATTTTGGAAAAAAAAAAAAAAAATCCAAAATCAGACAGAGTGTTGAGAACAGAGAGGCTAAGACCGCATTGACTCAGTGCGGTATTCAGCCTCTCTGGTGTCAAGTCTGATTTTGGAAAAAAAAAAAAAAAATCAAAATCAGACAGAGTGTTGACACCAGAGAGGCTAAGACCGCATTGACTCAGTGCGGTATTCAGCCTCTCTGGTGTCAAGTCTGATTTTGAAAAAAAAAAAAAAAAATCCAAAATCAGACAGAGTGTTGACACCAGAGAGGCTAAGACCGCATTGACTCAGTGCGGTATTCAGCCTCTCTGGTGTCAAGTCTGATTTTGAAAAAAAAAAAAAAAAAATCCAAAATCAGACAGAGTGTTGAGACCAGAGAGGCTAAGACCGCATTGACTCAGTGCGGTATTCAGCCTCTCTGGTGTCAAGTCTGATTTTGGAAAAAAAAAAAAAAAATCCAAAATCAGACAGAGTGTTGACACCAGAGAGGCTAAGACCGCATTGACTCAGTGCGGTATTCAGCCTCTCTGGTGTCAAGTCTGATTTTTGAAAAAAAAAAAAAAAATCCAAAATCAGACAGAGTGTTGACACCAGAGAGGCTAAGACCGCATTGACTCAGTGCGGTATTCAGCCTCTCTGGTGTCAAGTCTGATTTTGGAAAAAAAAAAAAAAATCCAAAATCAGACAGAGTGTTGAGAGCAGAGAGGCTAAGACCGCATTGACTCAGTGCGGTATTCAGCCTCTCTGGTGTCAAGTCTGATTTTGGAAAAAAAAAAAAAAAATCCAAAATCAGACAGAGTGTTGACACCAGAGAGGCTAAGACCGCATTGACTCAGTGCGGTATTCAGCCTCTCTGGTGTCAAGTCTGATTTTGGAAAAAAAAAAAAAAAATCCAAAATCAGACAGAGTGTTGACACCAGAGAGGCTAAGACCGCATTGACTCAGTGCGGTATTCAGCCTCTCTGGTGTCAAGTCTGATTTTGGAAAAAAAAAAAAAAATCCAAAATCAGACAGAGTGTTGAGACCAGAGAGGCTAAGACCGCATTGACTCAGTGCGGTATTCAGCCTCTCTGGTGTCAAGTCTGATTTTGGAAAAAAAAAAAAAAATCCAAAATCAGACAGAGTGTTGAGACCAGAGAGGTTAAGACTGCATTGACTCAGTGCGGTATTCAGCCTCTCTGGTGTCAAGTCTGATTTTGGAAAAAAAAAAAAAAAATCCAAAATCAGACAGAGTGTTGACACCAGAGAGGCTAAGACCGCATTGACTCAGTGCGGTATTCAGCCTCTCTGGTGTCAAGTCTGATTTTGGAAAAAAAAAAAAAAAATCCAAAATCAGACAGAGAGTTGAGACCAGAGAGGCTAAGACCGCATTGACTCAGTGCGGTATTCAGCCTCTCTGGTGTCAAGTCTGATTTTGATTTTGGAAAAAAAAAAAAAAAAAATCCAAAAATCAGACAGAGTGTTGAGACCAGAGAGGCTAAGACCGCATTGACTCAGTGCGGTATTCAGCCTCTCTGGTGTCAAGTCTGATTTTTGAAAAAAAAAAAAAAAAAATCCAAAATCAGACAGTGTTGACACCAGAGAGGCTAAGACCGCATTGACTCAGTGCGGTATTCAGCCTCTCTGGTGTCAAGTCTGATTTTGAAAAAAAAAAAAAAAATCCAAAATCAGACAGAGTGTTGAGACCAGAGAGGCTAAGACCCGCATTGACTCAGTGCGGTATTCAGCCTCTCTGGTGTCAAGTCTGATTTGGAAAAAAAAAAAAAAATCCAAAATCAGACAGAGTGTTGAGAACAGAGAGGCTAAGACCGCATTGACTCAGTGCGGTATTCAGCCTCTCTGGTGTCAAGTCTGATTTTGGAAAAAAAAAAAAAAAAATCCAAAATCAGACAGAGTGTTGACACCAGAGAGGCTAAGACCGCATTGACTCAGTGCGGTATTCAGCCTCTCTGGTGTCAAGTCTGATTTTGAAAAAAAAAAAAAAAAAATCCAAAATCAGACAGAGTGTTGACACCAGAGAGGCTAAGACCGCATTGACTCAGTGCGGTATTCAGCCTCTCTGGTGTCAAGTCTGATTTTGAAAAAAAAAAAAAAAAATCCAAAATCAGACAGAGTGTTGAGACCAGAGAGGCTAAGACCGCATTGACTCAGTGCGGTATTCAGCCTCTCTGGTGTCAAGTCTGATTTTGGAAAAAAAAAAAAAAAATCCAAAATCAGACAGAGTGTTGACACCAGAGAGGCTAAGACCGCATTGACTCAGTGCGGTATTCAGCCTCTCTGGTGTCAAGTCTGATTTTTGAAAAAAAAAAAAAAATCCAAAATCAGACAGAGTGTTGACACCAGAGAGGCTAAGACCGCATTGACTCAGTGCGGTATTCAGCCTCTCTGGTGTCAAGTCTGATTTTGGAAAAAAAAAAAAAAATCCAAAATCAGACAGAGTGTTGAGAGCCAGAGAGGCTAAGACCGCATTGACTCAGTGCGGTATTCAGCCTCTCTGGTGTCAAGTCTGATTTTGGAAAAAAAAAAAAAAAATCCAAAATCAGACAGAGTGTTGACACCAGAGAGGCTAAGACCGCATTGACTCAGTGCGGTATTCAGCCTCTCTGGTGTCAAGGTCTGATTTTGGAAAAAAAAAAAAAAAATCCAAAATCAGACAGAGTGTTGACACCAGAGAGGCTAAGACCGCATTGACTCAGTGCGGTATTCAGCCTCTCTGGTGTCAAGTCTGATTTTGGAAAAAAAAAAAAAAAAATCCAAAATCAGACAGAGTGTTGAGACCAGAGAGGCTAAGACCGCATTGACTCAGTGCGGTATTCAGCCTCTCTGGTGTCAAGTCTGATTTTGGAAAAAAAAAAAAAAAAATCCAAAATCAGACAGAGTGTTGAGACCAGAGAGGCTTAAGACAGCATTGACTCAGTGCGGTATTCAGCCTCTCTGGTTGTCAAGTCTGATTTTGGAAAAAAAAAAAAAAAATCCAAAATCAGACAGAGTGTTGACACCAGAGAGGCTAAGACCGCATTGACTCAGTGCGGTATTCAGCCTCTCTGGTGTCAAGTCTGATTTTGAAAAAAAAAAAAAAATCCAAAATCAGACAGAGAGTTGAGACCAGAGAGGCTAAGACCGCATTGACTCAGTGCGGTATTCAGCCTCTCTGGTGTCAAGTCTGATTTTGGAAAAAAAAAAAAAATCCAAAATCAGACAGAGTTGAGACCAGAGAGGCTAAGACGCATTGACTCAGTGCGGTATTCAGCCTCTCTGGTGTCAAGTCTGATTTTGGAAAAAAAAAAAAAAATCCAAAATCAGACAGAGTGTTGAGACCAGAGAGGCTAAGACCGCATTGACTCAGTGCGGTATTCAGCCTCTCTGGTGTCAAGTCTGATTTTGGAAAAAAAAAAAAAAAAATCCAAAATCAGACAGAGTGTTGACACCAGAGAGGCTAAGACCGCATTGACTCAGTGCGGTATTCAGCCTCTCTGGTGTCAAGTCTGATTTTGGAAAAAAAAAAAAAAAATCCAAAATCAGACAGAGTGTTGAGACCAGAGAGGCTAAGACCGCATTGACTCAGTGCGGTATTCAGCCTCTCTGGTGTCAAGTCTGATTTTGGAAAAAAAAAAAAAAAATCCAAAATCAGACAGAGTGTTGACACCAGAGAGGCTAAGACCGCATTGACTCAGTGCGGTATTCAGCCTCTCTGGTGTCAAGTCTGATTTTGGAAAAAAATAAAAAAAATCCAAAATCAGACAGAGAGTTGAGACCAGAGAGGCTAAGACCGCATTGACTCAGTGCGGTATTCAGCCTCTCTGGTGTCAAGTCTGATTTTGGGAAAAAAAAAAAAAAATCCAAAATCAGACAGTGTTGAGACCAGAGAGGCTAAGACCGCATTGACTCAGTGCGGTATTCAGCCTCTCTGTGTCAAGTCTGATTTTGGAAAAAAAAAAAAAAAAATCCAAAATCAGACAGAGTGTTGACACCAGAGAGGCTAAGACCGCATTGACTCAGTGCGGTATTCAGCCTCTCTGGTGTCAAGTCTGATTTTGGAAAAAAAAAAAAAAAATCCAAAATCAGACAGAGTGTTGAGACCAGAGAGGCTAAGACCGCATTGACTCAGTGCGGTATTCAGCCTCTCTGGTGTCAAGTCTGATTTTGAAAAAAAAAAAAAAAAATTCCAAAATCAGACAGAGTGTTGACACCAGAGAGGCTAAGACCGCATTGACTCAGTGCGGTATTCAGCCTCTCTGGTGTCAAGTCTGATTTTGGAAAAAAAAAAAAAAAATCCAAAATCAGACAGAGTGTTGAGACCAGAGAGGCTAAGACCGCATTGACTCAGTGCGGTATTCAGCCTCTCTGGTGTCAAGTCTGATTTTTGAAAAAAAAAAAAAAAAAAATCCAAAATCAGACAGAGTGTTGAGACCAGAGAGGCTAAGACTGCATTGACTCAGTGCGGTATTCAGCCTCTCTGGTGTCAAGTCTGATTTTGGAAAAAAAAAAAAAAAATCAAAATCAGACAGAGTGTTGACACCAGAGAGGCTAAGACCGCATTGACTCAGTGCGGTAATTCAGCCTCTCTGGTGTCAAGTCTGATTTTGGAAAAAAAAAAAAAAAAATCCAAAATCAGACAGAGTGTTGACACCAGAGAGGCTAAGACCGCATT
>NW_028151156.1:25000-32500 GCF_964638095.1 Poromitra crassiceps | reverse complement strand
GCTTTAAACTGCTGCTATAGAACTCTTTTTCTTTGCACCACTGACCCAAAGCAGTAGACAGAGTTTCCTCTGTCTTTCCTCGGTGCTTTTCGTACCGTAGGTGAGGACGTAGAGTGGTTTCCCGTTGCTGTCCATGGTGCTGAGGCAGGGGGCTTTGGGGGAGATGGTGCCCCACCGCTGCAGCGCCGCCTCCAGGGAGGGAGGCCAGTTAGTGACCACGCCCAGCTGCTCGCCCCGCATGGCCGCCATCTGAGCCCCCTCCGCCCGGGGCTGGTTAGGGTCCGGCTGCTGGACTGGAGGGGGAGAGAGAGAGGGAGAGAGAGAGAGAGAGAGGGAGAGAGAGAGAGAGAGAGAGGGAGAGAGAGAGAGAGAGAGAGGGAGAGAGAGAGAGAGAGAGGGAGAGAGGGGGAGAGAGGGAGGGTAATTCATTCAGCAACTGCATGTCTGATTTCTCGCCTCAAATGTTCAGAAACTCATTTCAGTGAGCCATCTTCGTAATATAAGAGTAAGTTTCCCAACGAGCCACCATGTTTTTCCAGTGTGAAATCGGAGGCGTTCATCAAGTTATAGTCTCAACGCCAGACCCACGAGAGTTCTTCCGCTGATATGCTACGTTACTGCGTGCTGCAGATCTCTGTCTGGGTCTGGGACACTCCTAGCTCCAAACTGATGTCAGAATCCTGGCCAGTGATTGGTTCTCCCAAAATCCAGGGGGCACCAATCAATAACGACTTTAGCAATCAGGCGCACCCACCCAACCAGACACACGGTTGACTTTTGAAAATGATCAATCAAATCAATGTTGACCCCAAGACCCACCCTCAAAACAGCAGCGGGGGCTGAGAAGTTGCACAGACTAAAATATGTAGTATGCGGAGCGCAGTGATTCAACATCATATTTGAGTCTGGGGAGAGATTATATGGAAGTGGGCGTGGTTTCATCTGGAAACACAATAGACATGAACTGGCCTCAAATAATCCACATCAAAAGAAAGACAGACAGAGTGAGCGGTCTGTCCGGTAGAACATCTTTACCCTCCAGCAGCTCCTCGAAGTCGTCGACAAAGAACTCTCTGAGCGGCGGCCGCTTGGGCCTCTTCAGAGTGTTCACCAGCTGCTGGATCTTAGCTGATACTCTGCTGCTGACCGGGACACCTAACACACACACACACACACACACACACACACACACACACACACACACACACACACACACACACACACACACATACAGACACAGACACAGACACAGAACACAGACACAGACACACACACACACACACACACACACACACACACACACACACACAGATGAATGTAATAACAATACTGTAACAATAATATTAAATGATATAGTGAGGAAAATTAGAAGATAACCGCTCCACCCCCCCCAACACAAACACCTCCCCGTGTTTCAAAGCCACACTGAAGCGTCTTGTCAAGTGAGCGATCAGCACAGCGGCAGGCAGAGACGTCAGACGAGACGCGACACAAACAGCTCTTTCAGCGACGCGACGCGGGAGTCTCAACTCCGCTGTGACACAGCAGAGGCACTTTGTGATGGAGAGGCGGGATGAGAGCAGGGGAGCCATGTGACAGGATGAGGCGCGGACGCAAATATCATTCTGGGTGTGTGTTTGATCGAAGTGGCTGGCTGTGTCAGAGACACCAAACACAAAGACACGCGGGGCCAACGCATCACATCTCCCAGGATGCTTTGCTGCCCTTTCTCAGCACTGGACTACAGTTCAAGACAATGACGGTCAGAGATGCCTTGCTCAAAGGCACCTCGGTGCTCGTCGTCGTACAGTACAGGCAGCAGGGTCAGAATACGCAGGGTAGTATTCATTTTGACATTGTCACCGTGATTGAATTTTTGTCATATACTCATTTGTGACTGTGACTATTGTCCACTCTGGGCCACCGTAGTTGGTTCTTCCCAGCATGGGGGGGGGGGGAAATTTGGCCGTTTTCCATCCGAAAACGATCCGAGAAGCCAGTCTGAAGGAGAAGAAAATGTCTTTGACTGTTATTCATTCATTCATAGTGGTATCATTTGAGTGTTTCTATTTGCAGAGATGTCAAGCAATTGTCTGCACGTGTATCTTTAATGCACGCCCACACCCCAGGCCGGATTGGGCTGAACGTTTTGCACGGCGGTGGGTTCTGATCGGATGAAGGTCACGGGCAGCTTGTCAATTCCTGGAAACCACTTGGAGACCACCATCATGTCCGGCTAAGCAAAAGACGCAGTTGTATTACTTTGTGCCTATTTAACCCGCGCAACGCCGCGGGTACATCACTAGATGTTTCAATAAAACGGCCCCTTAAAAGGACCAAAGTGTGGCAGTTAAGACAGAAAAACTAAACAGACCCCAGAGTTTCTGCAGGCAGATGAGAAGGGATTTTCTCAATGGAGAAAACATATTCATCTTATGTAGAAGAGACAGTCTGGCTTGAGAGACAGCAACAGGACTACAGGAAGTGTAAACACAATGGGAAGTTCTGATTGTGTTTACACTTCCTGTGACTCATAAACCTAGTGTGACTCATAGGTGAGTGGAACTAGGTTTGACCAGGTGAGTCAGACTATAGTTTGAGCGGGTAAAACAGCCGGCGTTTTGACCAGGAGGTCGTGACACTAGAGATTTAATGGTATGAAAATTTCACATCATGATTATCGTGAGCAAAAAAGTACTGAGAAGACTCACTGAAATCATTTTATGTTTTTTATTGAAAACCCCCAAAAGGATTGACACAATCACTGAAATAATTTCTCCAAGGCTGCACGTTTGCATCTGGGAGACTGTTGCCAACTTTGGTTGATGATGATGGACAGTATTTACCATGTTTTTCAAAGCACTGTAATCATGGTAACACGGTAATCACGATACCGCGGTTTTAATGATAATGAAAATGTGAAACGGTGCGGTTATCGCAACTCGGGAATTCGATCACGGTTATCATCAAAACCGGTTATCGTCACATCCCTACGTGGCACAATGGGTCAAGTGGGCGGGGCTACATAAGGTGAATAGAGAACGTAAACACTGTCCATGTGCTTATATTACCAAGATTATCATGATACAAAGCGGCTTGAGAATCGGCAAATGAAGAGCAAACTTCCACAGGAGACGGGCAGACAGCGGCAGGACAAGTCTCCGTGTAAAGCTCATGCTCTGAACTTCAAAGATGAACGAAGGCGCGCGACCCCGACGTCTCACAGAAGAACACCTCCTGTCAGAGCTTTGAGGCAGAGCCGAGACGCTTGGCTTCACCCAACATCCTGGCAAGCTTCCATCTGCATGACTTTGGCTCTGCATCTAGCAAGCTGCCTCTCGCTCAGCCTCTCTGTGCAGCGGCAGCATCCATCTGATGCACACGTCCGTCCGCCCGCCGCGGCATCGCCACCCCCCAGAGAAGCAATTAGACTACACTAAGAAGCAGCCAACTTGGCAGCTTCTGGCTTCTCCGAGGGCCTCGCTCGAAACAAACGTCCACATGCATCCGTCCAGATGCCGGACGTTTTACTCAGCCGCTCCCCCCCCCCGAAAAAGGCTTTTAAATCGGACCTGCTGTGATGTGTCGACATGGTGACGCTGAGAAGAGCCGGCCGACACGACTTCAGATGATGAGGAAGTGGGCAAACGAGCGGAGACGTTAGAAGCGGGTTCTGCTCGGCCGCCGAGCCGAGGGAGCGGGCTCGACCCGCCGACCTTGTTGCTACACCTCCTCTGCCAATCCAGGCAGAGTTGTACTCGCATATATCGTCGCTGTCGGGCGGAAAACTTTGTCTCTCCGAATTTGTCCATTTTTGTTTTATTTCACGAATGGATTTAGCGGGTACCCAAAAGTAACCTGTGAAAGTTTCAGGTACTTTGGACCAGCGAAAGATGTTATATTACTGGTTACTAATGTTGTTAGTACTATTACACTATGTTAAAATGTGAATGTTTTTTCTTCCTTGTGAAAAATACCTCACTTTTTTTTGGATATAGATGGTTTCTGCCCGACAGTGACAATATCCTCCCTCCGATACGTGCAGTCACCAGCCACTTCTTTTCACCTGACAGTGAGGAGTTTCACAGGCAGGACGCAGCGTGTGGGAGGATCAGGCTATCCCCCCCAAGCACTGGACCACGCATTTTTGTTTAGGGCATTTTCAATCTGGCAACGATTGCTTTCGTTCCGGTAACGATAGCCACCCCTCACCCGCTGGTCAGCTTTCACATTACTTGCATATCTACAAACTCCCATACAATAGGTGGAGATATGTACCTATTGGCTTGCAATAAACACAAGAAGAGAAGATGGAAAGAGCCTTGAATTGATTGGTGTGGGGCAACGTGTTTGTAGTTTGAATTGATTGGTGTGGGGCAACGTGTTTGTAGTTTGAATTGATTGGTGTGGGGCAACATGTTTGAATTGATTGGTGTGGGGCAACGTGTTTGAATTGATTGGTGTGGGGCAACGTGTTTGTAGTTTGAATTGATTGGTGTGGGGCAACATGTTTGAATTGATTGGTGTGGGGCAACGTGTTTGAATTGATTGGTGTGGGGCAACGTGTTTGAATTGATTGGTGTGGGGCAACATGTTTGAATTGATTGGTGTGGGGCAACATGTTTGAATTGATTGGTGTGGGGCAACGTGTTTGAATTGATTGGTGTGGGGCAACATGTTTGAATTGATTGGTGTGGGGCAACATGTTTGAATTGATTGGTGTGGGGCAACGTGTTTGAATTGATTGGTGTGGGGCAACATGTTTGAATTGATTGGTGTGGGGCAACATGTTTGTAGTTTGAATTGATTGGTGTGGGGCAACATGTTTGTAGTTTGAATTGATTGGTGTGGGGCAACGTGTTTGTAGTTTGAATTGATTGGTGTGGGGCAACATGTTTGAATTGATTGGTGTGGGGCAACATGTTTGAATTGATTGGTGTGGGGCAACATGTTTGAATTGATTGGTGTGGGGCAACATGTTTGAATTGATTGGTGTGGGGCAACGTGTTTGAATTGATTGGTGTGGGGCAACGTGTTTGAATTGATTGGTGTGGGGCAACGTGTTTGAATTGATTGGTGATTGTATTATCATTAGTAGTATTGTCATCATCAGAGACAGTAAAGGCTATGATTATATTATCATTAGTAGTATTATCATCAGAGACAGTAAAGGCTATGATTATATTATCATTAGTAGTATTATCATCAGAGACAGTAAAGGCTATGATTATATTATCATTAGTAGTACTATCATCATCAGAGACAGTAAAGGCTATGATTATATTATCATTAGTAGTATTATCATCAGAGACAGTAAAGGCTATGATTATATTATCATTAGTACTATCATCATCAGAGACAGTAAAGGCTATGATTATATTATCATTAGTATTATCATCATCAGAGACAGTAAAGGCTATGATTATATTATCATTAGTAGTATTATCATCATCAGAGACAGTAAAGGCTATGATTATATTATCATTAGTAGTACTATCATCATCAGAGACAGTAAAGGCTATGATTATATTATCATTAGTAGTATTATCATCAGAGACAGTAAAGGCTATGATTATATTATCATTAGTACTATCATCATCAGAGACAGTAAAGGCTATGATTATATTATCATTAGTATTATCATCATCAGAGACAGTAAAGGCTATGATTATATTATCATTAGTAGTATTATCATCATCAGGGACAGTAAAGGCTATGATTATATTATCATTAGTAGTACTATCATCATCAGGGACAGTAAAGGCTATGATTATATTATCATTAGTAGTACTATCATCATCAGGGACAGTAAAGGCTATGATTATATTATCATTAGTAGTATTATCATCAGAGACAGTAAAGGCTATGATTATATTATCATTAGTATTATCATCATCAGAGACAGTAAAGGCTATGATTATATTATCATTAGTAGTATTATCATCATCAGAGACAGTAAAGGCTATGATTATATTATCATTAGTAGTACTATCATCATCAGAGACAGTAAAGGCTATGATTATATTATCATTAGTAGTACTATCATCATCAGAGACAGTAAAGGCTATGATTATATTATCATTAGTAGTACTATCATCATCAGGGACAGTAAAGGCTATGATTATATTATCATTAGTATTATCATCATCAGAGACAGTAAAGGCTATGATTATATTATCATTAGTACTATTATCATCAGAGACAGTAAAGGCTATGATTATATTATCATTAGTAGTATTATCATCATCAGAGACAGTAAAGGCTATGATTATATTATCATTAGTAGTATTATCATCATCAGAGACAGTAAAGGCTATGATTATATTATCATTAGTAGCACTATCATCATCAGAGACAGTAAAGGCTATGATTATATTATCATTAGTAGTACTATCATCATCAGAGACAGTAAAGGCTATGATTATATTATCATTAGTAGTATTATCATCATCAGAGACAGTAAAGGCTATGATTATATTATCATTAGTATTATCATCATCAGAGACAGTAAAGGCTATGATTATATTATCATTAGTAGTATTATCATCATCAGGGACAGTAAAGGCTATGATTATATTATCATTAGTAGTACTATCATCATCAGGGACAGTAAAGGCTATGATTATATTATCATTAGTAGTATTATCATCAGAGACAGTAAAGGCTATGATTATATTATCATTAGTATTATCATCATCAGAGACAGTAAAGGCTATGATTATATTATCATTAGTAGTATTATCATCATCAGAGACAGTAAAGGCTATGATTATATTATCATTAGTAGTACTATCATCATCAGAGACAGTAAAGGCTATGATTATATTATCATTAGTAGTACTATCATCATCAGAGACAGTAAAGGCTATGATTATATTATCATTAGTAGTACTATCATCATCAGGGACAGTAAAGGCTATGATTATATTATCATTAGTATTATCATCATCAGAGACAGTAAAGGCTATGATTATATTATCATTAGTACTATTATCATCAGAGACAGTAAAGGCTATGATTATATTATCATTAGTAGTATTATCATCATCAGAGACAGTAAAGGCTATGATTATATTATCATTAGTAGTATTATCATCATCAGGGACAGTAAAGGCTATGATTATATTATAATTAGTACTATTATCATCAGAGACAGTAAAGGCTATGATTATATTATCATTAGTACTATTATCATCAGAGACAGTAAAGGCTATGATTATATTATCATTAGTACTATTATCATCAGAGACAGTAAAGGCTATGATTATATTATCATTAGTACTATTATCATCAGAGACAGTAAAGGCTATGATTATATTATCATTAGTACTATTATCATCAGAGACAGTAAAGGCTATGATTATATTATCATTAGTATACTATCATCATCAGAGACAGTAAAGGCTATGATTATATTATCATTAGTATTATTATCATCATCAGAGACAGTAAAGGCTATGATTATATTATCATTAGTACTATTATCATCAGAGACAGTAA
>NW_028151156.1:0-20000 GCF_964638095.1 Poromitra crassiceps | reverse complement strand
GACGGCAGTCTTAATTATATTGAGTTGGGAATGCCTCCAGGATGGTGTTAATGGACGTGCTGTATTTCTGTGTTCTGACGTTGATGAATGGCTGATTCAAGATCCGGTCTTAAAACCTTTCTTTTAGTGACCGCTCGTTGTTCCCACCAGCGTGGACTGCTTTGTTTTCTCAAGCCATCTGAGAGAAAGGGGAGGAGCCACTTCAATAAATTAGCCTATCAACGGCAGCCTTTTCACATGTCAAATAGCCAGAATCAGCCGGGCTGGGTTGTGCCTCTTAAAATGTGGAAATAATTCAACTGGATAACAGGCCCGAGAGCATTCAAGCTTTCTTACGCTTAATGAGGACTTCTCTCAGCAAAACCAGGGGCGTGTCAAGGGGCGTGTCAAGGGGGTGGCACTGGCCACCTTTGAAATCTGATTGGCCACCCCAGGTGCCACCCCAAAATCGACTGATGGCTGATGGCCATGTTAGAGGTTTCGTTTGCAAATCTACGATCCTTGAAGGGCCACGTGTGACAACAAATATTAAATCCAGAGATTAATCCTGAGAACAAAGTCAGGATTCTGAGTTTAAAGTCAGAATTCTGACTCTGAATCCAGAATTGTGACCTGGGACCTGTCTACATCCTTCCTAAATGCCACCATTGATTGAGTCTGTGAGCCACCTCGGGCCACCCCAGTCAAAAACACCATTAGGAGTTGAGGTCAAAACTGCAGGAACTGTACAACCAGCGGTGCCTCAGGAGGTCCCTGAAGATCATCAAGGACACGAACCACCCGCACAACAGCCTGTTCTCCCTGTTGCCCTCAGGGAGAAGATACAGGGTTCCCGAAAGCACGCACAAACCATCTGAGGAACAGCTTCTTTCCACAGGCCACGAGACTCCTCAATAAATAACACACACACCTGGATTATTGTCATTTGCACACTTTTGGACACTGTGGACACTTTTTATATTTATTCGACTTATTCTGTTATAATACCTCATTACTTCTTTATTACCTCTCTTATTTTACTGTTTGCCTCAACTGCCTCACATACACTGTTTACATCGTTTGCCCTATTTAACTATTTTGCCTTATTGTTGTTGTGATTGTGTGCTCTATTTGTTGTTTGCTGTGATTTTGTACCTATTTACCTACTGCACCTTGTCTGTCACGGAGCGTACAGCATAAGAATTTCACACGTGTGACAATACAAATGTTGAATCTTGAAGTCAGTGTTACAGTATGTGTGATTCCAGGAAAGAGACTGTTGAGAATGTTGCATAGCGTTGAGCAAGACCAACTAAAGAGAGGAAGCAGACAGACACACAGCCATCTGCCATCTGGCCGAGATGAGAAGCACTTTTGAAAGCAGGTTGCCTCTGGCTGAGCAAACAACTAAAACATGCTGCATAATTAGCTCGATCAATAAACAACAGCAAACAGAGGAACCTTGAACATAGGAAAGACTGGTCAAACAGAGTAAAGGGCTCATTATACTCGAGCAAGCTCCGTGGGGTGGAGCTCCGCGAGTCTCCGCGAGTCACCGTGCGGACCTCGCGCTGAGGCAGATGCTATTATACTCAGAAAGTGATCAGCCAAGTGATCAGCATGTATTGTACAATGGTAATAGTGAGAACAGCCCGTGAAAAGTCGCAATGAACGCTATTATGTGCAGTACTGAGTGTGCGTTCACTGTCAAACGACGGTACAGCAGCACATGAATGAATCACCAAACTTGTTTTTACTGAATAGCCGTTTCAGTTCTCAGCCCTGATTGCCTACTCTGTGCTGATTTTAATCTCTCTCAATCATGCTCTCAACACAACACATTTACTTGGTGAAATGACTAAAAACAGACAGTTGCAAATCAAAGTTTAGCCTACCACATGGGTCAAGAAATGTGGTGAAAACACAGCTCAGTGTTCAGGGCTCAATGGCTTGAAAGCGGCCATGTTTGGAGAGAAGCCGTGCGGAGGTCGCGCTGTGAAAAAAATCTTCAGGTACACGGTGGGTGTACGGACGTAGCGCCCAACCACGCCCAACACATTTACGTCATTTGACGCGCCCGGCCCTCGCTCCACCCCCGCGCCCCTCACGGCATGGTGAGCATAAAGCAGCCTTAACCTTGAACAGAGGACAGAGGACTGGTCAAACAGAGTAACCTTGAACAGAGGAAGGACTGGTCAAACAGCCCCTTTCAAGGGATTGATATTAATATTCCTCATCAACAATATTCACTCTACAAAGCTAGGAGCATCAGCCCCCCTCCCCTCCCCCAAGCACACACATTGCCTCATGCAGAAACCATGTTCAATAGTCAATGCTAATGTAGGTTAGCATCGAATGACTATTTCCCAAGCTTTCACCACATGGTTAAGCACAAATTTACTTAGCGGGTAACCACCAACAGAGGGGCACAACTCGAACAGCAAGCAAATGACGGGGGGGGGGGGGGGGGGGGGGGGGGCACTGGGGAAAGGGCTATAGATTCATCGGAAAATATGGGGGGGGGGCGGGGGGGGGCAGCCCTGCGTGATGCTACGGGACGGCAGGATACTGACCCCGCTCCTCGGCTGTCCGCCAGCCGTGCTCCCATCTGAAGTGGGCGGAGCTGCTGTTCTCCACTGCCCTCCTCTTCACACAGAGCTGCCTTAAAGGGCCTGCATGTGACCAACAAGAAGGGAGGGGGGGGCTGGTCTGTACACTGCTGCTTTTTCTCATTCTCATGATGCAATCACCACAGTGCCAGGGTCTATTTACTTCCCTTTTTCTCACAATAGAGAGCCAAAGTGAACGTCACTTCCTGCCTCAGCACTGTACCAGAGCTTTTCGTCCGCCATTTATTTTCCCATAGACATTTCGTCAAGTGCTTATTTTTACTTTTTTACTTGGTTAAACCAAACGGTTCAGCTACATTAAGCATCGGGAGAGACCATAGAACATTTAATTCGAACCAAAAACAACAAAAAAATATTGTCTTTAAATGCGCAATTATTTTTAACGTTTTGGTCTGAACGAAATGTTATGTGGTCTCTCTCCTACTCCACAGACAACACATACTCTGGCATTTATTAATAAATCACAAATGTCATCAACTTTAACGCACCAGAGCACTTTGCAGAATCTGTATTTGTTTTTTCTTAAGGGAAATTCTGCTGAGAGCCCGGTTTGTTTTAGAAGCAGAGCTGAGTTTGTCCTGGTGTCAGCATGGTGCCAGAGAGGAGAAACATGTCCTGGTGTCAGCATGGTGCCAGAGAGTAGAAACATGTCCTGGTGTCAGCATGGTGCCAGAGAGTAGAAACATGTCCTGGTGTCAGCATGGTGCCAGAGAGTAGAAACATGTCCTGGTGTCAGCATGGTGCCAGAGAGTAGAAACATGTCCTGGTGTCAACATGGTGCCAGAGAGTAGAAACATGTCCTGGTGTCAACATGGTGCCAGAGAGTAGAAACATGTCCTGGTGTCAACATGGTGCCAGAGAGTAGAAACATGTCCTGGTGTCAGCATGGTGCCAGAGAGTAGAAACATGTCCTGGTGTCAGCATGGTGCCAGAGAGTAGAAACATGTCCTGGTGTCAACATGGTGCCAGAGAGTAGAAACATGTCCTGGTGTCAACATGGTGCCAGAGAGTAGAAACATGTCCTGGTGTCAACATGGTGCCAGAGAGTAGAAACATGTCCTGGTGTCAGCATGGTGCCAGAGAGTAGTAACATGTCCTGGTGTCAACATGGTGCCAGAGAGTAGAAACATGTCCTGGTGTCAGCATGGTGCCAGAGAGTAGAAACATGTCCTGGTGTCAACATGGTGCCAGAGAGTAGAAACATGTCCTGGTGTCAACATGGTGCCAGAGAGTAGAAACATGTCCTGGTGTCAACATGGTGCTAGAGAGTAGAAACATGTCCTGGTGTCAGCATGGTGCTAGAGAGTAGAAACATGTCCTGGTGTCAACATGGTGCCAGAGAGTAGAAACATGTCCTGGTGTCAACATGGTGCCAGAGAGTAGAAACATGTCCTGGTGTCAACATGGTGCTAGAGAGTAGAAACATGTCCTGGTGTCAACATGGTGCCAGAGAGTAGAAACATGTCCTGGTGTCAACATGGTGCCAGAGAGTAGAAACATGTCCTGGTGTCAGCATGGTGCCAGAGAGTAGAAACATGTCCTGGTGTCAGCATGGTGCCAGAGAGTAGAAACATGTCCTGGTGTCAACATGGTGCCAGAGAGTAGAAACATGTCCTGGTGTCAGCATGGTGCCAGAGAGTAGAAACATGTCCTGGTGTCAGCATGGTGCCAGAGAGTATAAACATGTCCTGGTGTCAGCATGGTGCCAGAGAGTAGAAACATGTCCTGGTGTCAACATGGTGCCAGAGAGTAGAAACATGTCCTGGTGTCAGCATGGTGCCAGAGAGTAGAAACATGTCCTGGTGTCAACATGGTGCTAGAGAGTAGAAACATGTCCTGGTGTCAACATGGTGCCAGAGAGTAGAAACATGTCCTGGTGTCAGCATGGTGCCAGAGAGTAGAAACATGTCCTGGTGTCAACATGGTGCCAGAGAGTAGAAACATGTCCTGGTGTCAGCATGGTGCCAGAGAGTAGAAACATGTCCTGGTGTCAGCATGGTGCCAGAGAGTAGAAACATGTCCTGGTGTCAACATGGTGCCAGAGAGTAGAAACATGTCCTGGTGTCAACATGGTGCCAGAGAGTAGAAACATGTCCTGGTGTCAACATGGTGCCAGAGAGTAGAAACATGTCCTGGTGTCAGCATGGTGCCAGAGAGTAGAAACATGTCCTGGTGTCAACATGGTGCCAGAGAGTAGAAACATGTCCTGGTGTCAGCATGGTGCCAGAGAGTAGAAACATGTCCTGGTGTCAACATGGTGCCAGAGAGTAGAAACATGTCCTGGTGTCAACATGGTGCCAGAGAGTAGAAACATGTCCTGGTGTCAACATGGTGCCAGAGAGTAGAAACATGTCCTGGTGTCAACATGGTGCCAGAGAGTAGAAACATGTCCTGGTGTCAACATGGTGCCAGAGAGTAGAAACATGTCCTGGTGTCAACATGGTGCCAGAGAGTAGAAACATGTCCTGGTGTCAACATGGTGCCAGAGAGTAGAAACATGTCCTGGTGTCAGCATGGTGCCAGAGAGTAGAAACATGTCCTGGTGTCAACATGGTGCCAGAGAGTAGAAACATGTCCTGGTGTCAGCATGGTGCCAGAGAGTAGAAACATGTCCTGGTGTCAGCATGGTGCCAGAGAGTAGAAACATGTCCTGGTGTCAACATGGTGCCAGAGAGTAGAAACATGTCCTGGTGTCAACATGGTGCTAGAGAGGAGAAACATGTCCTGGTGTCAGCATGGTGCCAGAGAGTAGAAACATGTCCTGGTGTCAGCATGGTGCCAGAGAGTAGAAACATGTCCTGGTGTCAGCATGGTGCCAGAGAGGAGAAACATGTCCTGGTGTCAGCATGGTGCCAGAGAGTAGTAACATGTCCTGGTGTCAACATGGTGCTAGAGAGGAGAAACATGTCCTGGTGTCAACATGGTGCCAGAGAGTAGAAACATGTCCTGGTGTCAACATGGTGCCAGAGAGTAGAAACATGTCCTGGTGTCAACATGGTGCCAGAGAGGAGAAACATGTCCTGGTGTCAACATGGTGCCAGAGAGGAGAAACATGTCCTGGTGTCAACATGGTGCCAGAGAGTAGAAACATGTCCTGGTGTCAACATGGTGCCAGAGAGTAGAAACATGTCCTGGTGTCAACATGGTGCCAGAGAGTAGAAACATGTCCTGGTGTCAGCATGGTGCCAGAGAGTAGTAACATGTCCTGGTGTCAACATGGTGCCAGAGAGTAGAAACATGTCCTGGTGTCAACATGGTGCTAGAGAGGAGAAACATGTCCTGGTGTCAGCATGGTGCCAGAGAGTAGAAACATGTCCTGGTGTCAACATGGTGCCAGAGAGTAGAAACATGTCCTGGTGTCAGCATGGTGCCAGAGAGTAGAAACATGTCCTGGTGTCAACATGGTGCTAGAGAGGAGAAACATGTCCTGGTGTCAACATGGTGCCAGAGAGGAGAAACATGTCCTGGTGTCAACATGGTGCCAGAGAGTAGAAACATGTCCTGGTGTCAACATGGTGCCAGAGAGGAGAAACATGTCCTGGTGTCAACATGGTGCCAGAGAGTAGAAACATGTCCTGGTGTCAACATGGTGCCAGAGAGTAGAAACATGTCCTGGTGTCAACATGGTGCCAGAGAGTAGAAACATGTCCTGGTGTCAACATGGTGCTAGAGAGGAGAAACATGTCCTGGTGTCAACATGGTGCCAGAGAGTAGAAACATGTCCTGGTGTCAACATGGTGCTAGAGAGGAGAAACATGTCCTGGTGTCAACATGGTGCCAGAGAGTAGAAACATGTCCTGGTGTCAACATGGTGCCAGAGAGTAGAAACATGTCCTGGTGTCAACATGGTGCCAGAGAGTAGAAACATGTCCTGGTGTCAACATGGTGCCAGAGAGTAGAAACATGTCCTGGTGTCAGCATGGTGCCAGAGAGTAGTAACATGTCCTGGTGTCAACATGGTGCCAGAGAGTAGAAACATGTCCTGGTGTCAACATGGTGCCAGAGAGTAGAAACATGTCCTGGTGTCAACATGGTGCCAGAGAGGAGAAACATGTCCTGGTGTCAGCATGGTGCCAGAGAGTAGAAACATGTCCTGGTGTCAACATGGTGCCAGAGAGTAGAAACATGTCCTGGTGTCAACATGGTGCTAGAGAGTAGAAACATGTCCTGGTGTCAACATGGTGCCAGAGAGTAGAAACATGTCCTGGTGTCAGCATGGTGCCAGAGAGTAGAAATATGTCAACATTTAGCAAGAGTGCCATGCTTCTAATGCCTTTCCAATACTGTCACAGCAACAGTGCTACAGTAGCATAAAGGAGAACTTAGTGTCTGTTATCTAACACAATACTATCATAGCAACAGTGCTACAGTAGCATAAAGGGTAAGAGATAAACGATGTGGTAAGAGAGGGACGTGGAAAACGATGCGGTAAGAGAGGGACGTGGAAAACGATGCGGTAAGAGAGGGACCTGGAAAACGATGCGGTAAGAGAGGGACATGGAAAACGATGCGGTAAGAGAGGGACCTGGAAAACGATGCGGTAAGAGAGGGACATGGAAAACGATGCGGTAAGAGAGGGACCTGGAAAACGATGCGGTAAGAGAGGGACCTGGAAAACGATGCGGTAAGAGAGGGACATGGAAAACGATGCGGTAAGAGAGGGACCTGGAAAACGATGCGGTAAGAGAGGGACGTGGAAAACGATGCGGTAAGAGAGGGACGTGGAAAACGATGCGGTAAGAGAGGGACGTGGAAAACGATGCGGTAAGAGAGGGACCTGGAAAACGATGCGGTAAGAGAGGGACATGGAAAACGATGCGGTAAGAGAGGGACATGGAAAACGATGCGGTAAGAGAGGGACCTGGAAAACGATGCGGTAAGAGAGGGACATGGAAAACGATGCGGTAAGAGAGGGACCTGGAAAACGATGCGGTAAGAGAGGGACCTGGAAAACGATGTGGTAAGAGAGGGACCTGGAAAACGGTGTGGTAAGAGAGGGACCTGGAAAACGGTGTGGTAAGAGAGGGACCTGGAAAACGGTGTGGTAAGAGAGGGACCTGGAAAACGGTGTGGTAAGAGAGGGACCTGGAAAACGATGTGGTAAGAGAGGGACCTGGAAAACGATGTGGTAAGAGAGGGACCTGGAAAACGGTGTGGTAAGAGAGGGACCTGGAAAACGATGTGGTAAGAGAGGGACCTGGAAAACGATGTGGTAAGAGAGGGACCTGGAAAACGATGTGGTAAGAGAGGGACCTGGAAAACGGTGTGGTAAGAGAGGGACCTGGAAAACGATGTGGTAAGAGAGGGACCTGGAAAACGATGTGGTAAGAGAGGGACCTGGAAAACGGTGTGGTAAGAGAGGGACCTGGAAAACGATGTGGTAAGAGAGGGACCTGGAAAACGATGGGAAGTGATAAGGGCTGAATGAGAGCAGAGGGCAGCTGGAACGAGTGTGTACGGAAAGTGATCTCCTTAAGCCTTTGTAAGCCAGCAACCACGCACATATGCACACACACACACACACACACACACACAGGCACGCGCACACACGTACTATACACACACCCTCAAAACACCATGGGCCTCGTTTGATTTGGCCTTGAACAAGGAAATGAGAAACAGAGCTGTAAGCCACACGTGCACACACACACACACACACACACACACACACACACACATTGAAGATTTCCTCTGAAACGCAGGAAAAACATAAGAAAGAATAATGGAGTTTGTCAGTAGTTTATGCTCACTGATTATGCCAAAAGATCAACTGACAACAATAATGCTGTGTAATGATATGGTCATAGAAACCTGTCAGAATGTCAGTTTATTATGATAAGCACATGTTGCTATAACTTTACTCTAAACCCATAAGGCTCATATGTTTATTATGATAAGCACATGTTGCTATAACTTTACTCTAAACCCATAAGGCTCATATGTTTATTATGATGAGCACATGTTGCTATAACTTTACTCTAAACCCATAAGGCTCATATGTTTATTATGATGAGCACATGTTGCTATAACTTTACTCTAAACCCATAAGGCTCATATGTTTATTATGATGAGCACATGTTGCTATAACTACTCTAAACCCATAAGGCTCATATGTTTATTATGATGAGCACATGTTGCTATAACTTTACTCTAAACCCATAAGGCTCATATGTTTATTATGATAAGCACATGTTGCTATAACTTTACTCTAAACCCATAAGGCTCATATGTTTATTATGATGAGCACATGTTGCTATAACTTTACTCTAAACCCATAAGGCTCATATGTTTATTATGATGAGCACATGTTGCTATAACTTTACTCTAAACCCATAAGGCTCATATGTTTATTATGATAAGCACATGTTGCTATAACTTTACTCTAAACCCATAAGGCTCATATGTTTATTATGATAAGCACATGTTGCTATAACTTTACTCTAAACCCATAAGGCTCATGTGTTTATTATGATAAGCACATGTTGCTATAACTTTACTCTAAACCCATAAGGCTCATATGTTTATTATGATAAGCACATGTTGCTAGAACTTTACTCTAAACCCATAAGGCTCATATGTTTATTATGATAAGCACATGTTGCTATAACTTTACTCTAAACCCATAAGGCTCATATGTTTATTATGATAAGCACATGTTGCTATAACTTTACTCTAAACCCATAAGGCTCATATGTTTATTATGATGAGCACATGTTGCTATAACTTTACTCTAAACCAGGGGTCTTCAATTAAAATTAAAAAAGGTCCAGTTAGAGAAAATTTCCTCGAGCAAGGGTCCGGAACATCGCAATGTCTAACTGTTGTGACTATTCAGTGGCAGTGCCATATATATTGAAGTAGCCTAATAGTTCTATCAACATCTGCATGTAGTCAACAACTAACTGTTAACTCAAATAAAGTAATTCAGTATTTAAATAATTTCAGAAAAAAACATTTTTTTTTTTTTTTTTTTCATGTTTAACTGGTATTACGTGCTTTAATACATACATGTTATTTTCTCTTTAAAATAAGGGCTGCATTGAAAAAGTAAAATACATAGCAAAGAGCTTAATTTTAGAAAAATAAAATAAAAAGTGTACTGTAAGTTCCCTTTTTCTTCTTTTAGTTGACTGCACTTGACATTTCAACAGTCTCAATCAAAACTATCTGAGCACATTTTAACAATTCCCCCACGTTCTCTTGTTCAATGAGAGAAGTGTTAGCCCAGCTGGCCCAGCCTGGTAGAACGCCTGATAACGTTATCTCACTATCAGTGGGCGGGAGTACTTGCCTTGACAGACAACTCCTTCAGCCAATCAGCATCTCCACTTGCAGTCCAAAATAATCCATCCATCTCAGAAGAACGACGAAAACATATTTTTCTGCGATAAACTCCGCTGGTGAATAGTGTTAGTGTTTAATTGTTGTTATTGAGTCTATCTGCAAGAACTGCACTTATGGGTGTGTTTTCCTCATTGATCTTTCTGGAAATGGGCGACTCTGGGCGACGCCATTACTGTTTTTGCAGCAGCTGAGCGGCGGCCCTGATTGGCTAAGTAGCACCACATGGGTTGCCAGTGGCGAACCTGATTGGCTGAGTAGCATCACATGCGATTATCAATACATGCAATTGGTCTGTGATGTCTGACGCTGGTGAACTAGTACCGTGAAGTCTATAAACGCTGCGCCAGTTAAAATTGAAGCACTCCGTCAAACGTGAATAATTGTCAATGATTTATCAATTATAGGTCTGGGTCCGCATAGGACACCGTCTGGGTCCGGACCCGGACCGCGGTCCGCCATTTGGTGATGCCCGCTCTAAACCCATAAGGCTGGCACACTGAAGTGTCAAGCTGCCGGGAGGTTGACACTTCAGTGTGCCGACTTGATTTCTTGATTGTAGTTGATCAGTTATTTGTCCGGCACCTGCCTACTGAGTGGCTCTGCCTGCTCAATTTCATTCTTCTTCTTTGGTATGTTTTAAGACCCTGGTCCATTGGAAATGTCTTTGTATTGCCAACCACTTTGATAGGTAGAGTATAATGGAGCAATGATAAACTCAAGTCTAAATGTTAATGTTATTCTACTCTAGGTATCAAACCTGGCACAGATAGTTTTTGCATGGACTTTGGTTGTTTTGTTTAGTCTAGTCAAGTGGCAGCTGGGTAGATTTAGCCTTATATAGCAACAAAATAATGTAGTTTGTTAGTTGTTTGTATGTGGGGTTCCAAAGGGGCGGACAATTTCCGGTAAATTTACGGAAAGTTTCCGGTAGCACTTTATAATAACATTCAGTTATACTGTAAGTCATTTATAAGCCCTTAGTTGATGATGAACTAATCATTTATAAAACATTAATATACATTTGTAGATATTAATCATAAGTAATTAGTTGATATATGAATCATTTGTAAGACATTCAAAGATGGGCCTTGTTAATCCCCATTAATTCCCATATATTCCCCCTAACCCTAACCCTTCCCGTTAATTACCATGGGAAGTTTCCAACTTTGAATATTCCCGGAACTTTGCAAAGCTAACACCTCTCAGTCACGTTGTCCATATCCCCTGAAAACAGTCATCATCACCGTCTTCATCCATTCATTTTACGAAGCATATTGAGTGTCCTTCCACATGGTTCTAGCAGCTGGTCCATTGGAAATATCACCCTAACTTTGCTACTCGGAACCTCCAGGGGATGGTCCGCAAAATCCGTCCCTTTCTCACAAGAGAAGCGACTCAACTCCTGGTCCAGTCTCTTGTCTCCTCCCGCCTGGACTACTGCAACGTGCTCCTGGCCGGCCTACCTGCCACCGACATCCGACCGCTTCAGCTCATTCAGAACGCTGCAGCCCGTCTCGTATTCAACCAACCCAAATTCTCTCACGTCACTCCCCTCTTCCAGAAGCTCCACTGGCTTCCCATCTCGGCCCGCATCAAATTCAAGACACTGGTACTGGCCTACCGGGCAGTACACCAGTCAGCTCCCCTGTACCTGCAATCTATGGTCAGGTTCCAAACCTCTCAGCGCTCCCTTCGCTCCTCCACCAGTGCAGGTCGCCTCGCCCCTCCTTCGCTACGGGGGCTCAAAAGTCGCTCATCCCGATCTCGACTCTTCTCGTCCCTGGCACCTCAATGGTGGAACGAGCTTCCACCTTCGGTCAGGACGGCTGAATCACTGCCGATCTTTCGGAAAAGACTAAAGACGCACCTTTTCAGGCTCCATCTGGGCCCTTCTTGATCTAACTTCGTTCTCTCTCTTTCACCCAAAAAAAAAAAAAAAAAAAAAAAAAAAAAACTAACCTTAACTTGTACCACTAACCTAAACTTGTACCACTGTTCCTTCAGAAGTTGTAGTTATCACAGACTGTGCTCCATAGTAGATTGCTCTATTGCTGACAAAAATGTGTTATTGTAAGTCGCTTTGGATAAAAGCGTCTGCCAAATGACGTAATGTAATGTAATGTAATGGTGACACAGGAAATCAGTGAAATTGGCACAAGCAAACTAACTAACTAACTAACTAACTAACTAACTAACTAAGGCTGGCTTTACATGGTGAAACTTTCAGGCAACTTTAGTTGGTTGAAACTGAGGTGCAACTAAGTTGGAAATGATTTGCATGGTCTAAAGGCCCCTGCAATTCACTTGCAACTTGTCGGAAACTGAACTGCAACAGTTGCACAACTCTCAACTTTATCAAACTAGTTTCATGCAACAGCCAATCAAAACACTGATAAGTAGGCTTGCACTGATGGCTCTCTTCCTATTCTCCGGGACAGCCATAATGAAAGAAAGTAGCCAGGGGCAGAAGAAAACCCGATACAACACGTCTGAATTGATATTGTCCAACTAGAAAATGAGACAAAATAAGATACAAAGATGCAAGTTATAATGACACTCCCCACTTGATACAATAATCTACTGTAGCAAGAGAGAGAAAAGGAAAAACAATATGACAGATGAAACAATACCAGCTCGTTTTAGTGAAACAAACTACCGTGTTGCATGAGACTAGATTCTTTTTGAATTGCTTTGTGTAAAATGTCAAGTTGCACAAAAAATATGCAATTTGCCACCTGCAACTAGTTGCCTGAAAGTTTCACCGTGTAAAGCCAGCCTAACAGCACACAGCCTCCTCTGTCACATGCGAGTGGTGCAGGATGCTGGCTGGGTGGACCTGACAGGGGCTCTGTGCATGTGCGTGTGTCTGAGTGTGTGTGTGTGTGTGTGTGTGTGTGTGTGTGTGTGTGTGTGTGTGTGTGTGTGTGTGTGTGTGTGTGTGTGTGTGTGTGTGTGTGTGAGTGTGTGTGCGTGCGTGTGTGCGTGTGTGTGTGTGTGTACATGCATTATCTTAGGAGCTGGAGTGCAACACTGCCAGCATGAAAACAAACCAGAGCATTTAGTCACGACGCTACTTCAGCAAACAGCGGGGAAGCAGAGACAGTGGCACCACACTATTTGTTGGCCACTTTTATCTTACAGTGTATATATACTCTTTGAACATGGTGCCTTACAGTGTGTATATATACTCTTTGAGATGGGTTGGCTCCATTGGAGTGGATCCCCCACAATGGCAGTGTTCTGGCCGTGTCCTCTATGCAGGGACATGGTGTGTCGCTATGGTTCTGAACACACCATCTGTCATTCGGTTCTTTTATTTTTGGATTTTCCTCCCATTTTCTCCCCAATTGTACTTGGCCAATTCCCCCTGCTGTCCCGGTCATTGCTCCACCCCCTCTGCTGATCTGGGGAGAGCTGTAGACTAGCACACGCTTCCTCCGACACATGCCCAGTTGCCAGCCGCTTCTTTTTGCTTTCTTTCTTTTTTATAATTTTTTCGGATTTCCCCCCCCCCCCCCCCCCCCCATTTCTCTGCGGAACTGCACTTGGCCAATTTCCCCCTGCTGCCCCGGTCGCTGCTCCGCCCTCTGCCGATCTGGGGAGAGCCGAGACTAGCCCCATGCTTCCTCCGACACATGGGCTTTCACCTGACAGCGGGGAGCTTCACGGGCAGGAAGGATGTAGCACGTGGGAGGATTACGCTATTCCCACCAGTTCCCTTCCGCACCGAACAGGTTCCCCCGACCAACCAGAGGAGGCGCCAGTGCAGCGACCAGGACACATACCCTCAATCCGGCTTAACACCCGCAGACACAGCCAATCGTACCCGTATGGACGCCCAACCGAGCCGGAGGTTCGGAGGTCGCGAACCAGCAACCGTCTACCTAGCTACCGCTACACTACCCGGACGCACCCCAGCCGCTTCTTTTCACCTGACAGCGAGGAGTTTAATCAGCGGGAGGGGAGGATCACACCATTGCCCCCAGTTCCCCTCCCCCCCCGAACGGGCCAGACCAAGGATGAGCACGAGTGCAGTGGCCAGGACCCCTAATCTGGCTTCCCATGCAATTGTGCCTGTATGGATGCCCGGCCAAGCCGGAGGGAACGCGTGGGCTCGAACCTGCGGCCGTCGCGTTGGTATCGGCAGGAAATCTAACGCCCACACCCGGACGTGTTGTTTTCTTTAATTCTATTTTAGAGAAACTCAGAGGACTCAAGGAATGAATTAGAAAAACGATGCTGCCTTTTACAAGGATTTCTGAAAGGATTTCAACAGGAGTTTTGGCAGGACTCAGGAGTCTGAGGGTCACGGGGAGATTTACTCAACACATGAATGAGCGTGTCAGGTTGAATTCCAGTGAGAAATACAAGGGTTTTCCTGGCTCAGAACGGGCCTTTGGGGGGTGGGGGGGGGGGGGGGGTGACTACACATGTCAGTTTATTGTCTTTGGGTTAGTGTCAGGGTTATCCTGGACACAGATATATCAGTCATTGTCAGAAATTATGCAATGTGTTTTCACAGCACCCCAAGTTCTGACATAGCCATTTCAACGTACAGATGTGAGACTTGAACTTTGAAATTCTCGAAAATAATATTTATGGAGCAATGTGTTTTTTTACGGCACCCCAAGTTTGAGGGAGGAAGCCATTTGAAGGTACAAATGGGACTTTACCATTTGAAATTCTAAAGTAATAATCATAATAATAATAATAATAATAATAATAATAATAATAATAATAATAATAATAATAAAAAAAAAAAATCCTAAAAAAAGAAAGGGAAAAGAAGACAGAAAAGAACAAGACATTCCTTGCGAGCACATTTGTATTCCCGGTTGGGAAGCACATAGGACCTAACCCCCCCCAGCCCTCTTACCTGTCTTGTGGTGCCGGTGGTAGTGGTGGTGTCGGTGATGGTGGTGATGGTGGTGGGGAGGAGGAGGAGGAGATGTGTGCGTGCTGAGCCAGGACCTCGGCCAGCCTGCCCCCGGCCGCCCGGGCCCCGCTGCCCCCGCTGCGGGTGGAGGAGGAGGAGGACGAGGCTGTGGAGGAGGTGGTGGTGGTGGTGGTGGTGGTGGTGGAGGAGTTGCCGTGGATGGCGCGGCTGATCCAGTGCTCCATGCTCACGCTCCCCTCGCGGCTGGACGACGTTGCCCCCCCGAGGGTCCCCGTCCTCGCCCTCGACCGTCTCCGCCCTCGTTCCTCCTCGCCCTCCTCCCGGCCCTCGCCCTCCGAACCCGAGGAGGTGTCTGAGCAGGGGGGGGGAGAAGGGAGACAGAAAATAGAGCCGTGAGCGACAGTATGTATAGTAAGCACCTTGACAATTTTGCTCGTGTTTCTCAGCTGGTCCTGCGATTCAAACCGGCAACTTTCAGTCACATTAAAGCCCTTCCTTGCTGTATTTTTATGACCATTTATTTATCTGTTTTATATATCGTCGCCGTCCGAAAACCACGCATCTCCAAAACGGCAAGTTTTCAGGAACTTAAAAAAAACTTGCTGAATGTGTCATTATTACATTATTAATATCTTACCTGAATAAGCTCAAAATGGTGTTACAGGATTATCACTCCGAGTTTGAGGCATTTTCTACCGGACTGAGCAGACGCGCGTGGAGCGTACGGACACTCCATGGAGCTCCTCCGGCCGCGGAGCAGCAGCATCAGAGCTCCCAAGCCGGGAGAGAGGCTTTATTCTCGTCAGAAAGCACTTTGATTTGCATACTTTAAATGAGTTTGCAGCCCAAAGGACAAGCTGAAAACACCTTATCCATCTATTGACGTCAGACGATGCCAGAGTCACACAACACCAAGCCAGAAACACAGCTGGCGGTTGGTTCTGCAGCGTGCCTCTGCTTTTTCCAGCTAAGTCCTCAGGAGGTAGGCGGGGAGCATGGAGGTTCAGCTGTGGTGTGAGGGGCAGGTCTAGCATCCAATGGTGATAACGTGTTAAATAGATGACCCAATAAAAACGTGTTTTCATTGGGTCATGATAGATGTCAAAACCTACCAGTAGATAGAGGAGAATGGATATATAGAGAACTGCAGGAATGAGTCCGGAAGTAAACTTCCGGGTTTCGTCAGGGGTAAAGTGAATGGGGGTTGTAGAATGGGGATTCACACACACACACACACACACACACACACACACACACACACACAGACACACACACACACACACACGGTATAGCGGTATTTTTTAATCATGTATTAAGCTACGTTATTGGGCTTATGAATATGTGGCTTCACACGTTTGTCGTTTTTCTCGCTATCTGAGTACTTGTATTGTTGCGAGCGGCTCCATTGTGTACTAACGTTACATGAATCAGATGGGGTGTGTTCAATATGAAATCGGTGGGCACCGTTTTTCTACGGTTTCCAGGTCGCATGATTCAATGCGCCAACATTTCCATTTAACATCTTGTGTTGTTGGGGCTGAACTCGACCCCATATCCTCTGACAGTGCAGTGTGGCGAAATCCCCAAAGGAGCTGAGGAGGAAATACCTTTTGTTTGATTTGTTTGTTTGTTTTACCGGCACTGCACCATGTGACGACCAGTCCATGTCCACTTGACTTTAGTGGTAGAAAGCTTGACTTGGTCGCATGCAACCCCTAGTGTGTGTGTGAGTGTGCGCCAAAAGAGAGAGAGAGAGGGAGAGGGAGGGAGGGAGAGACAGAGAGGGAGGGAGAGGAGAGGGAGGGAGAGGGAGGGGAGAGAGAGGGAGGGAGAGAGAGAGAGAGAGAGAGAGAGAGAGGGAGGGAGAGAGAGAGAGAGGGAGGGAAAGGGAGAGAGAGGGAGAGAGAGAGAGAGGGAGGGAGAGGGAGGGAGAGGGAGGGGGAGAGAGAGGGGGAGAGAGAGAGAGAGGGAGAGAGAGAGAGAGAGGGAGGGAGAGGGAGAGAGATGGGGAGAGAGAGGGAGGGAGAGAGAGAGAGGGAGAGAGAGGGAGTGAGAGAGGGAGAGAGAGAGGGAGGGAGAGAGAGAGAGAGGGGGGAAGAGAGTGAGGAGGAGAGGGAGAGGGAGAGAAAGAGAGAGGGAGGGAGAGAGAGAGAGGGAGAGAGAGAGAGAGGGAGAGAGAGAGGGAGAGAGGGAAAGGGAGAGAGAGAGAGAGAGGGAGAGGAGAGAAAGAGAGAGGGAGGGAGAGAGAGAGAGAGGGAGAGAGGGAGAGAGAGAGGAGGGGGAGAGGGAGAGGGAGGGAGGGAGAGAGAGAGGGGGGAAGAGAGTGAGGGAGAGAGGGAGGGAGAGAGAGGGAGAGGGAGGGAGAGGGAGGGAGGGAGAGAGGGAGAGGGAGGGAGAGGGAGGGAGGGAGAGAGGGAGGGAGGGAGAGAGAGAGGGGGGAAGAGAGTGAGAGGGAGGGAGGGAGAGAGGGAGGGAGGGAGAGAGAGAGGGGGGAAGAGAGTGAGGGAGAGAGGGAGGGAGAGAGAGGGAGAGGGAGGGAGAGGGAGGGAGGGAGAGAGAGAGGGGGGAAGAGAGTGAGGGAGAGAGGGAGGGAGAGAGAGGGAGAGGGAGGGAGAGGGAGGGAGGGAGAGAGGGAGGGAGAGAGAGGGAGAGGGAGGGAGGGAGGGAGAGAGGGAGGGAGAGAGGGAGGGAGAGAGGGAGGGAGAGAGAGGGAGAGGGAGGGAGAGGGAGGGAGGGAGAGAGGGAGGGAGGGAGAGAGAGAGAAAGAGAGAGCCTCCCGAGCTTGTAATTTTTTTGCAGCACAACAGGCGCTCGTGTCGACACGCGCCTCACTTGTCCTTGAATGCACCTCCCTGGCAGACAGTCGAGCATGCGAGTGTGTGTGTATGTGCGTTTGAGTGTGTGTGTGTGTATGTGCGTTTGAGAGTGTGTGTGCACACGTGTGAGTGTGTGTGTGTGTGTATGTGCGTTTGAGAGTGTGTGTGCACACGTGTGAGTGTGAGTGTGTGTGTGTGTGTGCGCACGTGTGTGTGTGTCACCGCTCGCAACTCCCTCAGGCCCTGCTGCACTTTAAAATGTACAGTGGGTCTTTGAGTGTGTGTCATATGACACAGGGAGCCATGTGTTATTGTGATTAATGCGTGAATGTAAACTCACTCACTAATCTGATAACGGGGACGAATCAGGTACTGGCCATGTCGTCAAGAGACTCATTCTGAAGGAACGGAAGTCCGCCTCTCACCTTCTTTTCAGCTGTGGTTGACGGACATGGTCTTACAGTAGTTTATACGGATGGAGAGGCTCAGGTTCCTGAGGACCAACTCACTTAAGAGATTTTCAACTATCAGGGACCCATTTCTGGCCAACCATGACGAGGTTACCATGACGAGGTTACCATGACGAGGTTACCATGACGAGGTTACCATGACGAGGTTACCATGACGAGGTTACCATGACGAGGTTAGGGGCGACGGGTGACTCGCCGGCTGGTTTCTCATTAGTCTCTTAAAACAGACGGTTGGCTCTCGCAATTTTCAAATGCTTCCGCCTAAAACGTCTGTACGTCAAGTTGGGAAAACTTGGTCAAAACATAAAGGGAAACGCAGGGCAAATAATGAGCGATGATAGAGGGATGTCCCGCCTAAAGGCAGACGAATGGAGAAATACGAGTGGATGTGTATTTCTCCAATCACCTGCATCGGTTTGAACTTCCTGAAGCGTTTTGTTCCCACCAACTTCCTTTGTCCATGTTCTGTTTATTGTTCATGTTCTGAATTACACACGATTTATGGTGCATCACAGAATGTGAATGTTTCTCATGCATATATATATATATATATACCGTAAAAATACCAATTAGAAGCCGACTTCCAAATTGCCGCGGGTCCCATATATAAGCGGGGTCTGGATACATATTTTGTACATAAAAGCAGGTCCCAATTTGACGCCCGGTTAGTTTTTTCAATGTTTTCTTTTTACCTTTGCGACATCCTGTTGAATGCATCTCCCAAACACAACGAAGAAGAAAAATCGGATGAAGAAGACGAACAACGAGGAAACGGGAACAACGAGGAAAAAAAACACATGCACGAAACTTGCTGATCAAAATTCGTTTTCCGTCAACATCTGATGATTCTGAAAATTGTGTAGGCATTTTCCTGAAGATTTTTATACACTAAAACCGACATCTCTGGTGTAATAATTATTTTGAGAAATGTGCCTATGGTATGTTCTCCCTGCCAGCGGGCATAGAAGTCGGCTTCTAATTGGTATTTCACCACACACTGCAGCGGAGGAGGCAGCGCATGCAGCCAGCGGAGGAGGCAGCGCATGCAACAAATAATCTGCTCACATGATGATCATGTTCTCTCACCTTCAGCAGAGAAAGTTTAGTGGTAAATACCGGTAGGTCACAGTTCAGCTCAAATTTTATTTGATTTCATGTACAGGCCAGAACTGGCATGCAATGTGCTCTGCTGCGCTGAGAGGGAGGCGCGGCTCTCCCCATAGACAAGCAATCGTGTGGGGGGCTGTAGCCAACTCATTAAAATAAATGGTTTAAATAAACAATTTCATACTATTTACAATCTTTGCTGAGCAATATTTTTGTACAAAAATAATTAAAGCAGGTCCCAAACTGCCGCAGGTCCCATATTGACGCGGGGTCTGGCTACATATTTTGTCAATTAACGCCCGGGCTAATAATTGGTATTTTACGGTATATATATATATGCTTTTTCTTTCTTTATTTTCCTGTGTCTGAGTTTGTTCAATTTTGTTCTTTTGTTCCAAAAAAGACTGAAAAATGAAATAGTGAAAAAGCTACTGGCAATAATGTGATAGATGCGTTTACATGCACTTTACTACGTCGAGGGAACGTGTCTCAAACTCTGTGAGTGTGCACATTGAGATCGGCCCGTGCACCGAATAAAGGAGCAGGATTGACTAAGATTGCTTAGTCAATCCGCTTTTCCCACATGCCCCTACTGCACTACCTACTAGGGTACTGCAGCGATCTTGGTCAATACTGCACCGATTTCAAAGATTTCTGTTCACATTTTAGTTATACATTAAAAATAAATAAATAAATGAAAATAGGGTCCAGGCTAAAAAAATAGCAAACTTCTCCCTTAAAGCAGTTCCTCTGTATT
>NW_028151157.1:12500-36021 GCF_964638095.1 Poromitra crassiceps | reverse complement strand
AAGTAAGAATGAGACACTTCCAAATAACTAGCTAGCCCTTATCTTACATCACAGCCCTAAATAAGTCAAAGCAAACAGCAAAACCACATGTGTGTGTGTGTGTGTGTGCGTGTGTGTATGTCTGTCTGTGTGTGTGTGTGTGTGTGTGTGTGTTGTGTGCGCGCGCGCGTGCGTGCGTGTGTGCGCGTGCGTGCGTGCGTGTGAGAGAGAGAGAAAGAGAGAGAGAAACAAGAGTATTAGGAAAGTTGTCAATTTCAAATATTGATTGATGTGTTATTATAAATGATCTAACCCAGCTGTGTTATTATAAATGATCTAACCCAGCTGTGTTATTATAAATGATATAACCCAGCTGTGTTAGCTTAGCTTAGCACAATGAATGCTAGTCGATGTACTGGCTAGCCTACCCCTGTTAACATGAGCAAAAACATGAATAAAAAAATAATAAAAATGCTTCCACCTGGCATAATTCAAGTCTCCACCAGCCCTGAGATGCCAAGTTGACTTGAAAAGATGTAATTTACACGCTGCTTTTAGTTGAAATCTACATTAGTAGCAGGCTCTAATTCTTTGAGCACATGGCTACAGATTTCTGCACAAGTAAGCATGCAAAATTCAATGATGTAGATGCAACGGAACATGCATTCTGTCCACCGCAAGACAATCTCAGAAAAATGGCCACCCACGATGTCTTATATCCAACCCCCCCCCCCCAACTCTCCTGGCGCGTCCGAGCTGGAGCCGATAAACACCCCTGACTGCAGAGTCATTTGACCTGGGAGTGAAGGTTGATTGTACCCTTTCACACTGAAGCCAGATGTTAGCGGGTGTTAGCCGGTTTTTTGTCCAGTGTGAACGGGTATGACTCACCTGCACTGTCACACTGTCTCTCTGCGGCTTATCTGCTGCTGTTGCTGCTGCTGCTCGTTTCCTTCAAAGCAACAACAAAAATATTAATAACAATGCAGAAAAAAAACAAGAAATAGTTACTGCATACATTAAAGGAGATTAAAACTAGAACAACCGCAAGTCGAGCACAAGTCCAAATCGCCATTTGAGGCAAATTAAAAGAAATTCCGTCAAGGTGCTCCTGAGATGTTGCGTGACAGAGCTTGGAAATTGGGTGTGTGAGGTCACAGTGACCTTGAACTTTGACCTTTAACCATCAAAGTCTAATCAGTTTATCCTTGAGTGCCAGTGGAGGTTTGAGGCAAATTGAATGAAATTCCGTCAAGGCGTTCCTGAGATCTCACGTTAATGAGCATGAAACGAGCGACCGTGATGTTACAGTAATCTTGAACTCATCAAATCGAATCAGTTCATCCTTGAGTCCATGTGACGTTTGAGGCAAATTCTAAGAAATTCCATCAAGACATTCTTGAGATATCGCGTTAACGAACTTGGGAATGGCGTTCGTGAGGTCACAGTGACCTTGAACTTTGACCACCAAAATGTAATCAGTTCATCCTTGAGGCCAAGTTAATGTTTGAGGCAAATTTGATGAAATTCCGTCAAGGCATTCCTGAGATATGGCGTAAAGAAGCTTGAAAATGGCATTGGAGAGGTCACGGTGACCTTGACCTTTGATCACCAAAATGTAATCTGTTCATCCTTGTGCCCAAGTTGACGTTTGAGCCAAATTGGAAGAAATTCCATCAAGCCGTTCTTGAGATATCGCTTTAACGAACTAGGGAATGGCCACAGTGAGGTCACAGTCACTTTGACCTTTGACCACGAAAATCTAATCAGTTCATCCTTGAGTCCAAGTCGATGTTTGAGGCAAATTTGATGAAATTCCGTCTAGGCATTTCTGAGATGTTGCGCTAACAAGCTTGAAAATGGCCACCTCCAGTCATATCAGACTAATAATAATGCCGGATAAAACCTCGACAATCACTGTACATTATCCCTTACGAGCTGCCAGCTCACGATACACACTAGTTCTGACAAGTTACTCTAGAGTTCAGTCCACTACCACAGCCAGCAAGGCTTTGAGATATAAAAGGATTTAGCAATGGGTTTGGTTGAAGGAGACCTTCTGCCAAAAGGTTGATGTCCAGAAATGTCCAGAACATCCAGGCAGAAGTCAGCAGGCTTTCTGCAGACACACTGTCCCACACTGCCAATGGACCATCATTAATGATCGAGTAGGACCATTGTTTTGGTATTTTGGTAAAGAGCAAAATCCACACTATGCATTTAATGATGAAATTGTGGTAAAATGTATATATGTGGCAGTTTGGAATAAAACTCTTAAAGTGTTGTATTTCTAGCAATGCTGTATTTAATCATGAAAAGCAAACAGCTAGACTGATGTAAGTTGTTTTGGTGAGTGACAGTACCTTTTGATGATGATGATGATGAACACCAAGATGAGGGTGAGCATAGTGAGCACGACAACAACACCAACAATCACCGGTAGGTTATCTGATGTTGGTTCTGTAAAACAGTCAAACAGGCAGGATACAGTATAGAAACTTTTGGGGTTGTGTAACTTGCAGTGTTTCCCACACGTTGGATGGCCCGCCCAGGTTTAACGGCTGTCCAGGTATATTATGTTTAATATACGATATTTGATATATATATCGCGGCAAATATTGCAATATTTTTGCACATTTTATCTTTATTTAGTTATCTGCCGTATTGTTCCTTGTTTCAACTTTGTGGAGTGTTGTTTCTAGAAAATCCCTGGAACTAGTGAAACTGCATTGGAAACAAATTGAATTAACCCATTGATACCTGATGCAGCATTTGCGTATATATCCCTCATTTGTGTGTGTATCCCTTTAAGACCGTGAACCGCGTCACGCAGTTCGCGGTCTTAAAGGGATACACACACAAATGCTGCATCAGGTATCAATGGGTTAACTCACTCCATCAGCAGCATTTTTCACTTATTTGAGATCTGAAGATGCAATACAGTATACAAGCAGGTTAGGGTTGGGTATGGTTATCATAATCAATACAGTATACAAGCAGGTTAGGGTTGGGTATGGTTATCATAATCAATACAGTATACAAGCAGGTTAGGGTTGGGTATGGTTATCATAATCAATACAGTATACAAGCAGGTTAGGGTTGGGTATGGTTATCATAATCGTAAGGATTTTCTTCCATAAAACTATATCACAATGGCTCACATACACAAAATCATGTATTCATCCCATTGAACCGAATGGTAATGTTAGGTGTGATGTCAAACAAAACACAACAAACAAATAGAGATGAAAAGTGTATGCACTGCACCCAATTGGAAAATTCGGCGTAGTCATTGCACACAATTTGAAAGTCTTGCTATTGCAACACGTTCTCATTCCGATCGCATAAAACACCATGGCTTTGTCAAACACCTTGTGCGTCAGATGTTGACGAGCATGGTACCCTTGTGCCAGTATGAGATGCACACGGACGCACCTGGTTTGGGTGAGGCACAGGTCACCTGACACCTCGGGGTTGGGGTGAGGCAAAGGTCACCTGACACCTCGGGGTTGGGGTCACCTGACACCTCGGGGTTGGGGTGAGGCACAGGTCACCTGACACCTTGGGGTTGGGGTGAGGCACAGGGGGTTCAGGTGGGTTGGGTTTAGGCACTGGGAGCCACTTGGTTGAGGTTAGGGTTTGGATATGGTGTGGGGCTCCAGGGTAAGGGTTAGGGCAGTGATACTCAACTTGCGCACCACTGTGTGGCCCGCGATGGAATTGCAAAACAAAAACAAACCATTTTTTTTTTACAGTGCACCTGAATGCAACATGCAAGATACCCGCTGAATAAGTGTCCAAATGTTCATGTCATTCTGGCCAATACTCCACTTCTGTTATAGCATTTCAGTCTGGAATATGGAATATCTTTCAATAATCTATGATTTAGCTGCTAAATTGTCAAATACTGCCGTCTGCTCGCTACCCAGGCACTTATGTATGTACTTAACCTAACTAACTTAACCTAACAACTATCACTACTACTACTGTGCACAACATTGTCAGACTAAACTCCGGCTGACACCCCAAAAACCTACAATCCACTACAGAAAAATGTATATTGTTTGTTTATTAACACTTTCAGTGCCACGGCCCTTGGGCAAAAGGTTGCTTGCTGTGCCACATAGGCCGCAATGCATTTTAAAACAGTCATATAATTTCTTTAATAATTACTATGTAAACACTGAACACGCACAAATAACGATGAGACTCTCTTCTATCACCTGCAAAAAAAAGTTTATTGATCCCATTTTCCGTTCTTTAGTTATGAGCCGGAGAAGATAGCTTGATCGAACGAAAAACAGAGCTTTTTTTCTACGAGCTGAGATAATGAGCCTTTTGTGAAATTAAACATTTCAAGCACATCACTGACTCTGAAGCTAATTTTCTGATGTAGTCACACCTCAAAAATAATTTCCTTCAATAAAACAGTGAAGGCAAGGGAATTTTGTTTGGAAGAATAATATTTTTAGCTGAAACCAGCAGCGCTGGCGCCTGCATGCGCTGCTGGTTGCAGCTTCTTGCTGATCTTTTGCTGCTGGTGGGCATCGGATATTCTGGCTTGCGTTTGCCAACCCTGTTCTGCTGTCTGGGTCTGTGTTGTGTACTTGGCTCTGCGTGCCCACCTCCCCCCCTCCTCCTCCCCCCCCCCCCCCCCGTTGTGGGAGGAGTATCTCTCTGCTCTGCTGTTTTCTCGTTTTCTCTGCCTGTGCTCAGCACTGAAAAAGTCAGCTAGATCCTGCTTTTTTACAGCCGCGTGTACCAGCTCCCATGCTTCGAGTTGAGAATAATAACAAATCCACGGCTGATCATGTGTTGCAGCGGACACGGAGGCTGTTGCAGCGGACATCGAGGTGCTCAATTGTGATAGCAGATTGGCTGCTGCAGGGGCACAGCTAAACGTTGCTTCAATGAAGCCGCTGCATACGGACGGATGCGATGCGATTTCCTTCCCCCCAATGACTTCTTCTGTGTGTTTCACTCCACGTTCTCTCATCTGGAGAGCGCTGTCGCCACCTAAGGGTTCTGTAAAATAGGTTAGACACATTCAATACCTCTGAATATTGTAAGAGGCGATGTAAGAGGCATAGATCGACACCCCCCCGTCAAAAAAAAAAAATCGAGTTATGACGCCATTTGGCGTCGCTGGCACTGTACGGTAAATTTCTAATGACGCCATATGGCGTCGCTGGCACTGAATGTGTTAACTGGCCCCTGGCCTTCTATCATTTCACGAAAGTGGCCCCCGGGCAAAGCAAGTTGAATATCCCTGGGTTAGGGTCTCCAGGTGAAGAGTTTTGGGGTTTCTCGAAGACCTGTTTTTTGGGGGAGACCCCTGACTCCCCCGGGGTCTTTGACCCCTTGGAGACCCTTCACCTATAATGCTCCACACCAGTAACTAGCTCCAGCCTCCAACCAGGTGCTTCCGTATGCGTCTCATACTGGCGCACACGGTACCGTGCTCGTCTGATGCACAAGGTGTGTGACAGAGCGGCTGTGTTTGATGCCGTTGGAGTGAGAACAGGCTGGTTCTTTGTACACAGATTGAAGAGAACCGGCTGTGGAGAGATGGAGGTGAAGGTTGTACAGGGAGGAACCTTCCTAAAGTTGAATTCAATTGAAAAATGAATGAACAAACCTTCGTCAGCCTCCACAGACAGGTCGTCAGCCTCCACAGACAGGCTGTACGGGTCGGAGCGTGTTTTCTCTTTGTTCTTCAAAGCACAGGAGTAATTCCCAGAGTTAGCCGTGGTCAGAGGGTTGAGCTGAAGGGTGGGGCCGGTCTCATTGAGGGCGTGGCCATTTCTGTACCAGGTGACGTCCAATTGGTGGAAAGAGCAGAGTGCAGCAGTGCAGCTCAGTGTAACTCTGCTGCCCGCTTTCATCACTCTCTCACTACTGGAGCTGGAGATCCTCATTTGTGAGCCATCTGTAATTAATTCATTTTAATTTTACAATGCATGGTTTTGATCCAAGCAATTTGATGTGTTTCAACTGATCATTTGTATTGCCTTTTTTCCTTCAAATTTACAGCATGTAGATTCATAAAAAAAAGTGTGATATAAATATAATTTTTTGTAGCAGAAAAACAAGTTGTATTTGCATTAATATTAGCTTTATTTTTTAGTAGTGGTTTTATTGAAATGAAAGATATAGCACAAGGTATAAGAAAATGTCTGCTTCATCTCAATGGGTCTAACCAGGTTAAATAAAAGTCAAGTAAAATAAAACATAAAAAAAATCAGTATTAATTAATATTATTCTCAGCATTATAATATGATGTCCTTACCAATGACTGTGACAGTCACTCCTTTTTTCCCAGTCCAGTGTCCTCTACTGTCATCTGCTTCCATTCTGAAGCGGTGAGTCTTTGAGTCTGTGAATTGTATATCCATAATCTGCAAAGTGCAGTCGCTGCTGAGGTCTCCCAGGTATCGGTAGTGGCGGTTGTTGTTTGTAGTGCTGCTGTCGTACACTGATGGAGTGGTTCCATGGCAAATTTCATGGTCCTGACACCACACAACCCTCACTATCTTAAACTCCTTCAGGGATGTGAAGGAGCAGGGGATGGTCACAGTCGATCCTTTCACAGCACAAATAGAGTTTGGATAGTTGACCCTTTCACCCAGAGCACCTGGAAGAAAGAACAGGACATTGGATTAGAGAGTTGCTGGATGACACTGTAGTCGTCAGGATCCTTCTTGAATCTTTATGCAGAGGAGCGTAACATCACTTCAGCAGCTCCTCGATCAACTTTGGTTATTCTGTAACAACTGGGAGCTCCAAGTCACTTTTGAAATAAATAAATAAATAAATACATATGTACATAAATAAATAAATAAATAACCCTAACCCAAAACAAAGCCAGTAATCAATCACACCAGTAAAATTTAGGTGAAGATGAAAAAATATGTAGTATTTTAAAACATAAGATATGAAATGTGTGCAGTATAGAAATAAGTATTTTAAAACACAAGATATGAATAAATATAGGCGTGATACAATATGTTTAAAAGAAGGCTTGATACCATGTCCTGGATAAATGTGCAAGGAGCTCAACAGTAGAAAAAGCTAAAATTTGACAGTAGCTATCATTAGAAATAACCAATAAAGAGGAAGTCAAACACCAGAAAATAGTTAGTAGTAAAATATAGTATTTGTTATGGTTTGTTATTGTATTTTGGGATATTCAGGTATTTGAACAGTTTAAATGGAGCCTTGGTTAATGAGATGGTTTTAGAGATGTCAGCTGACAGCATGTGTAGTTTATACAAAAGTCAAAATAACAACAATGCTCTCCTCTTACCAGCCAGAAGCAGCACAAAGCTCCAGGGAATCTTTTTGGCCCAAGCCGCCATCCTTACTCTCCTCTGTGTCTTTTAACCTGTTCACTCTTCTTCTGCTGCCTTTAAACACGGTGAGACCAAACAGCAGTGGTGTGTGAGAGGTTAATAGACTCACTGAATATGTGACTGACTGGTAGAATGACAGATGATGACATCATGTGGTCACTTTCTGACTTCCTTCTTTCTTTCTTTTCTTTTTTTCCGATAACCGTTTCCTCACACATGGGGCCCTATTCTCCCACAAGCCTTCGGCGCTAAAACGGGCCTTAAACGCAAAAAAACGTGCCTTGCGCCTGTTTTGGGACCATATCAATATGGCTTTAGGCTGCCAAATGCGCTTTAGGCCGAATGGGCGTGGCGCAGTCCCAGAATGGGCCAAAGTGGGCGTGTCAGCGCTAAATGCTATCTTCCGACGTGGCGTTAATTTAGCGCCTTGCGCCTTTGAAAAGCAGGCCTATTCAGTCGGCCAGTTGCCGGAGCGCTCCCCTCTGGCTCTCTCCCTCCCCTCTGGCTCTCTCCTCTTTCACCCTTCTCTGTGTCACCTCTCTCCCTCTCTCCTCAGTCTGACAGGCACAATACCGACTGTCTCTGACTCCCTCGCTCAGAGTCCCATAGAAAAAATAAGCTGTAACTTCACTGCAATGTGAACTCCCAACATGCATTGTGCCTCTCCATTTCGCTACTAAATAGCAACCAAATGAGCCGAAAACCTATATTAAGGGATCTAAATAATGTGTAATGGTAAGACAACCTCCAATTGTAGAACATTTCAATATTGGACCAAATAAAACATCGAAATGAAAACACCACCCTATGTGAAACATCTATGTCCTCCTGGGCCTATATATATCCTTTGTCGATTTAACGTGATTTAGATAAGTGACAGCGGAACGCGCTTCGGAAGCTTCTACTGTCATCTGCTCTACTGTCATCTGCTATACTGTGATGTCCGCTCCAATAACTTGGCCCTACTCCACATTTAGTTTTACAATAAAAACACATTTATGCAATGACTTTACATAATGTAGGCTATATTTATGTGCATCATCCTTCCTGCAGCAGGCGAGAGAAAATGATATCTTTCTGGACAAACTTTCACCAATCTAATAGGCTATATTTTTCTAGCTGATGCGTTTAGAACATTATTTTCACTTTGATCTTGCTATAGTGTAGCGTATTTACATGCTTGCAGTATTGAAACTGCAGTTAGATTGGTTTGAGAAGCATAATAATATGGAATAATAGCCTATAATGCAGACAGACAGACTGGATGAAGGGAGGGGGGGGGGGGCAGAGCATTTGGCTTTCGTCTGGTTTTGCGGGATCACTGGAATTGGAGCTAAAAAGGCAAGCGTGCGATTCGTTTATTGCAGTTATCCAATGAGCATGACGGTGCATAATTTTACGCTTAAAAGGCGTGGTTGTAATGGTTGAGGCTGCGTCTAGCGCCAGCACGACGATATCAAGTGCACTGGTCCACGCCCACTGATTTGAGCTGCGCCAGCCGCTCGGCCTAGAAACAGCGCCGATGCAACGATAGGGACCAAGATCTGCAAACTAGATAAAAGCTTCCAAATCTAGCTCACTTCTCTAACACCACCGTTCCTGTTATCTCCATTAGCTTTTACCGCTAGTCCAAAGTAACACAATGAATATGAATTCAGACAGTTTAGTTCAGGCTTTCCCAACCATGGGGTTGCATGACATTTCTAGTAATTGATCAATACAAAAAGATTTTATTATAATAATAAAAAGACCACAATTTAAGACAACTGAGCGTATCCGTTTTCACAAAAGCATCAGCTAAATGACCAAATGTAAATGTAAATATACATAATTTTGTCATGATAGAGCCATAACATATGACCCCCTTATTAACAGAGAACTGTTTCTTCGGTAGGGAGGTGGCCTGTTCAGTGATATGCTGCAGGAACTGAGCTGTAGGCATGTTAGTGGGCTCTGTGTTAACCAGATATAGCCCATATATCTAGCCTACTTAACTCTTTTTACATTTTCATTATTCAGAGTCATTGTTTGTTCAGTATTAATTTGCAGCCTTGTAAATACAAGCTCACCTGTACATATCCTGACCTGTACATATCCTGACCTGTACATATCCTGACCTGTACATATCCTGACCTGTACAAGTCCTGACCTGTACATATCCTGACCTGTACAAGTCCGGACCTGGGAAAATAAAATCCTCACTAATCTGTGGCTCATCCTGGCTATTCTGCTTCTGGCTGCCGTCCACAATACATTAAATAGCCTATGTGGTCTAAATTGAGCATTTACTTGCAAGTTAACATAGTATTACAAACTATAACATGATCAAAAACAAGTAGATTTTAGGAAAAATAAAAAATAAAAATCTGTTTTGGATGTCTGGGGTCACTAGAGTTTTGTGACATCAAAGTGGGTTCACAAGTATACATTATGAAGATACAGTAGTTGGCTGTAGCCGGGACTGCTCGAGCCATTGGGTTAATTATAAGTTTGCAGTGTGCGTGACTTGGAAAAAGTAAGAGCTATTTCTATCTTTATTACATATTTAATTAGTTATACTCCATGGCATGTGTATTGGGTGATAATTGTAGTTAAGAAAATAGTGTAACAGCTGTGCTATCATTTACTATATACAACAAGTGCATATTTCAACCCAGTTATAGTTGTGCAATATATGTACAGTATATTTGAAGATTGTATCTATTGTTGTGGGCTGATAAGATGTAGATGGTGTGTGTTTCACGGCAGATTGTTTTGGGAATGTATAGCTAGATGGAACTCAATGTAATCTTTGTAATGGCTAATGTTAAATTTGGCTGGAAGCCATTAATGAGCGATTACACATTTGTGGAATTGCAATGCAATTCCACATTTACACATCAGTTTCAGTAACATGTCTAAAGCTGAATGAGAGGAATCATCACAGAGAGACTGGGAGCTGCCCAGGAGATCTTAGCGGGTGTAGAAAGAACCGTGTGTGCTTACGAGGAGGCTTCAGGCTTCAAGCAGGAGATCGCCCGCCCTGCAGAGGAGACAGCTGCATGTTCTCCTGCGGCCTCCAGTCAAACTAGAGAAGGTTGGCTGAAGACAGACTGACTGACATCTTCATGTGATAGTGATTAAAGTCCACCACGATAAACTCTCTTGGAAAATATGACACCAAAGCCAATTCAATCTTTTGATTATTTAGTGTTGCCTTACTTTTCGGGTAACGTACATAACCGCAGACCGTGAACTAATCGATATGACTCACCGTTCAATTCCACACACACACACACACACACACACACACACACACACACACACACACACACACACACACACACACACACACACATATGGGGCCCTATTCTCCCACAGGCCTTCGGCGCTAAAACGGGCCTTAAACGCAAAAAAACGTGCCTTGCGCCTGTTTTGGGACGATATCAATATGGCTTTACGCTGCCAAATGCGCTTTAGGCCGAATGGGCGTGGCGCAGTCCCAGAATGGGCCAAAGTGGGCGTGTCGGCGCTAAATACCTATCTTCCGAGCTGGCGTTAATTTAGCGCCTTGCGCCTTTGAAAAGCAGGCCTATTCCTCCCCTCTCTCCTCTGTCACCCTTACCTGTGTCACTCTCTCCCTCTCTCCTACTGACAGGAGCAGGCATTGGTGTGCGTTTACCAGTTTATTGTGAAATAAATCCTTCCGCGTTGAGTTACTGTCACAAGCCTGTGTGACAACGCGTCTAGCCTGGGTAAAACAACTCCGTGTACCGCTTTGAGGCTGCAGGCAGTCTGACAGGCACAATACGACTGTCTCTCTCTGACTGCCTGTGAATGCCCCAGCATGCAATTGGGTACTCAATTTCGCTACTAAATAGCAACTAAATGAGGCGAAATAGATATAAAAGGTCGATCTAAAATAATGTGTAATGGTAACACAGCCTGCAATTGTAGAACATTTCAATATTGGACCAAATAAATAATCGAAATTAAAACACCACCCTAAGTGAAACATATATGTCCTCCTGGGCCTATATATATCCTTTGTCGATTTAACGTCATTGAGATAAGTGTCAGAGGAACGCGCTTCAGAACGCGCTTCTACTGTCATGTGCTATACTGTGATGTCCGCTCCAATAACTTTGCCCAACTTCACATTTAGTTTTACAATAAAAACACATTTATGCAATGACTTTACATAATGTAGGGTATATTTATGTGCATCATTCTACCTGCAGCAGGGGAGAGAAAACGATATCATTCTGAACAAACTTTCACCAATATAAAATTAATCTCATCATATAGGGATAGGCTATATTTTTGTAGCTGATGCCTTTAGAACATTATTTTCACTTTGATCTTGCTATAGTGTAGCGTATTTACATGCTTGCAGTATTGAAACTGCAGTTAGATTGGTTTGAGAAGCATAATAATATGGAATAATAGCCTATAATGCAGACAGACAGACTGGATGAAGGGAGGGGGGGGGGGGGGCAGAGCGTTTGGCTTTCGTCTGGTTTTGCGGGATCACTGGAATTGGAGCTAAAAAGGCAAGCGTGCGATTCGTTTATTGCACTTATCCAATGAGCATGACGGTGCATAATTTTACGCCTAAAAGGCGTGGTTGTAATGCTTTGGGCTGCATCTAGCGCCAGCACGACGATATCAAGTGCGCCTTTCCACGCCCACTGCTTTGCGCTGCGGCTGGCGCTCGGCCTAGAAACTGCGCCGCTGCAACGATAGAGCCCATGGGCTCTATTCTCCCACAGGCCATCGGCGCTATTACGGGCCTTAACCGCAAAAAAACGTGCCTTGTGCCTGTTTCGGCAAGATAGCAATAGGCTTTAGGCTGCCAAATGCGCTTTAGGCCGAATGGGCGTGGCGCAGTCCCAAAGTGGGCGTGTCGGCGCTAAATACCAGCCTAGTGATATCTTGGGACCTGGCCTACATTTAGCGCTTTGCGCTTTTGAAAAGCAGGCCTATTCTGTGCCTTCACTGCTTCTTCTCTGTCACCCTTCTCTCTCTCTCTCTCTGAGTTCCCAGCATGCATTGTGTTTCTTCATTTCGCTACTAAATAGCCACCAAATGAGCCAAAATAGATATAAAAGGTAGTTCTAAATTAATGTGTAATGGTAACACAGCCTGCCATTGTCAACATTTCAATATTGGACCAAATAAAACATCGAAATGAAAACACCACCCTATGTGAAACATATATGTCCTCCTGGGCCTATATATACCCCTTGTCGAGTTAACGTGATTTAGAGAAGTAACAGCGGAACGCGCTTCGGAACGCGCTTCTAATGGCATCTGCTATACTGTGATGTCCCTCCAATAACTTGGCCCTATTTCACATTTAGTTTTACAATAAAAACACATTTATGCAATGACTTGACATAATGTAGGGTATATTTATGTGCATCATCCTTCCTGCAGCAGGCGAGAGAAAATGATATCTTTCTGGACAAACTTTCACCAATCTAATAGGCTATATTTTTCTAGCTGATGCATAGAACATTATTTTCACTTTGATCTTGCTATAGTGTAGCGTATTTACATGCTTGCAGTATTGAAACTGCAGTTAGATTGGTTTGAGAAGCATAATAATATGGAATAATAGCCTATAATGCAGACAGACAGGCTGGATGAAGGGAGGGGGGGGGGGGCAGAGCGTTTGGCTTTCGTCTGGTTTTGCGGGATCACTGGAATTGGAGCTAAAAAGGCAAGCGTGCGATTCGTTTATTGCACTTATCCAATGAGCATGACGGTGCATAATCTTACGCCTAAAAGGCGTGGTTGTAATGCTTTGGGCTGCATCTAGCGCCAGCACGACGATATCAAGTGCGCCTGTCCACGCCCACTGCTTTGATCTGCGCCTGCCGCTCGGCCTAGAAACTGCGCCGATGCAACGATAGGGGCCACACACTTTTTGGCCTCTGCAATTCTAAAATGAATCCGGCGCCCTTGGTACAGGGATCAAATTAAATTCCATAAAAGATCACTGTGGTGAAATTGGGTTGTTTCAGCACACCAATAGTTACAACGTAGTCTCTTAAAACAGACGGTTGGCTCCTGCAATTTTCAAATGCTTCCTCCTAAACGTCTGTACTTCAAGCTGGGAGAACTTGGCCAAAGCAGAAAGGGAAACTCATGGATAATAATGAGCGATGATAGGCAGGTGTCTGGATGTAAGGTGATTGGAGAAATACGAGCGGATGTCCTGCAGGCTGGTTGGTTTGAACTTCCTCCGGTCTGAAGCATTTTTCCCCCCCAACTTCCTTTGACCAGGTTCTGTGGGCGTGAAGTACAGACTGGATATGATATAGAAGAGACAGTATGACTAGTTTCAACACGACAACATAACTAAAAATACATGACTGGAAGTATTGAAAACCCATGGATTACAAAATAGTAGTTGTTGAACTAACATACATTATTTATTTTATTGTATTCTGTTTATTTGGCAGGGACAGTGTGCATGTACATTAATCATTCTCAGTAAAGAACAAAGTAATGTTTATCTTTATGTTTATTTGCACATAGATACATAACATACAGTAATCATTAAAAAAAATTGACTCATTGTGCAGGAGAGGTTGGAAGCCAAAAATAGCTTATAAAGGTACCTCCCCCATATCAATTTCAACAGATATATTTGAAAAAGGAAAACAAATAAAAAGAAGAAAGAAAAACAGAAAAAATATTACATAATAGTACGGTTTATAGACTAAACAATAAAATTAACAAAATCTAGAATTAACAAGGAAATTATACAACAAGTTAGATAAGTTAAGAAACACAACAAATTAAATAAAATTACAGTAGGGTGCTTTTCAGATGTTTCTTGAATGATGATAATGTAGGTATTGTTTTTAGTGATGGAAGTAAATTCCATCACTGATGATCATGATGCCTTGCACCAGATCATAGCTTCAAGCTAATTTACATCTGTAGTCCCTGATAGGGCACCATAAAACAAAATACATCCAGTCAAACATGGGGCACCATAAAACAAAATACATACAGTCAAACATGGGGCACCATAAAACAAAATACATACAGTCAAACATGGGGCACCATAAAACAAAATACATACAGTCAAACATGGGGCACCATAAAACAAAATACATACAGTCAAACATGGGGCACCATAAAACAAAATACATAGGGCTCTATTCTCCCACAGGCCATCGGCGCTATTACGGGCCTTAACCGCAAAAAAACGTGCCTTGCGCCTGTTTCGGCAAGATAGCAATAGGCTTTAGGCTGCCAAATGCGCTTTAGGCCGAATGGGCGTGGCGCAGTCCCAAAGTGGGCGTGTCGGCGCTAAATACCAGCCTAGTCATATCTTGGGAGCTGGCCTACATTTAGCGCTTTGCGCTTTTGAAAAGCAGGCCTATTCTTTGCCTTCACTGCTTCTTCTCTGTCACCCTTCTCTCTCTCTCTCTCTGAGTTCCCAGCATGCATTGTGTTTCTTCATTTCGCTACTAAATAGCCACCAAATGAGCCAAAATAGATATAAAAGGTAGTTCTAAATTAATGTGTAATGGTAACACAGCCTGCCATTGTCAACATTTCAATATTGGACCAAATAAAACCTCGAAATGAAAACACCACCCTATGTGAAACATATATGTCCTCCTGGGCATATATATACCCCTTGTCGAGTTAACGTGATTTAGAGAAGTAACAGCGGAACGCGCTTCGGAACGCGCTTCTAATGGCATCTGCTATACTGTGATGTCCGTCCAATAACTTGGCCCTATTTCACATTTAGTTTTACAATAAAAACACATTTATGCAATGACTTGACATAATGTAGGGTATATTTATGTGCATCATCCTTCCTGCAGCAGGCGAGAGAAAATGATATCTTTCTGGACAAACTTTCACCAATCTAATAGGCTATATTTTTCTAGCTGATGCATAGAACATTATTTTCACTTTGATCTTGCTATAGTGTAGCGTATTTACATGCTTGCAGTATTGAAACTGCAGTTAGATTGGTTTGAGAAGCATAATAATATGGAATAATAGCCTATAATGCAGACAGACAGGCTGGATGAAGGGAGGGGGGGGGGGGGGCAGAGCGTTTGGCTTTCGTCTGGTTTTGCGGGATCACTGGAATTGGAGCTAAAAAGGCAAGCGTGCGATTCGTTTATTGCACTTATCCAATGAGCATGACGGTGCATAATTTTACGCCTAAAAGGCATGGTTGTAATGCTTTGGGCTGCATCTAGCGCCAGCACGACGATATCAAGTGCGCCTTTCCACGCCCACTGCTTTGATCTGCGCCTGCCGCTCGGCCTAGAAACTGCGCCGATGCAACGATAGGGGCCATAGTCAAACATGGGGCACCATAAAACATACAGTCAAACATAGGGCACCATAAAACAAAATACATACAGTCAAACATGGGGCACCATAAACATACAGTCAAACATGGGGCACCATAAAACAAAATACATACAGTCAAACATGGGGCACCATAAAACAAAATACATACAGTCAAACATAGGGCACCATAAAACAAAATACATACAGTCAAACATGGGGCACCATAAAACAAAATACATACAGTCAAACATGGGGCACCATAAAACAAAATACATACAGTCAAACATGGGGCACCATAAAACAAAATACATACAGTCAAACATGGGGCACCATAAAACAAAATACATACAGTCAAACATGGGGCACCATAAAACAACATACATACAGTCAAACATGGGGCACCATAAACATACAGTCAAACATGGGGCACCATAAAACAAAATACATACAGTCAAACATGGGGCACCATAAACATACAGTCAAACATGGGGCACCATAAAACAAAATACATACAGTCAAACATGGGGCACCATAAAACAAAATACATACAGTCAAACATAGGGCACCATAAAACAAAATACATACAGTCAAACATGGGGCACCATAAACATACAGTCAAACATGGGGCACCATAAAACAAAATACATACAGTCAAACATGGGGCACCATAAAACAAAATACATACAGTCAAACATAGGGCACCATAAAACAAAATACATACAGTCAAACATGGGGCACCATAAAACAAAATACATACAGTCAAACATGGGGCACCATAAAACAAAATACATACAGTCAAACATGGGGCACCATAAAACAAAATACATACAGTCAAACATGGGGCACCATAAAACAAAATACATACAGTCAAACATGGGGCACCATAAAACAAAATACATACAGTCAAACATGGGGCACCATAAAACAAAATACATACAGTCAAACATGGGGCACCATAAAACAAAATACATACAGTCAAACATGGGGCACCATAAAACAAAATACATACAGTCAAACATGGGGCACCATAAAAATTCAGAACAAAAAGGGAAGCACGCACATCTCCGTAAAAAATTTTTTTTACAGGTGCTGGACTCAAAAATACACACCATAAAAGAAGAGGAAGTCCGCACACTGTTGAAGCTCCAGCGACCACAAGTTTAATTAAAGCTTATACAACGTTTCGACCCCTTCGCGTCTTCATCAGGTACCTGATGAAGACCCGAAGGGTTCGAAACGTTGTATAAGCTTTAATTAAACTTGTGGTCACTGGAGCTTCAACAGTGTGCGGACTTCCTCTTCTTTTATGCACCGTAAAAATGCCAAAGGAAATCAACAGAAATGCTGATAATTCAGCGGACAACAACAAATCACAAACAACCGGGCGCCACATGAAGCAAAAACACCAGAAACTAAGATCTACAATGAATTACAATGTAATTAATGTAAGTATGTTAACATATTATTTACATGAACTAACATGAACAGATAATGAAAAATATGCATTATTTTAGAACATAAAACAAGACATGAAATATACTGTATGCAGGGTGAAATAAATAAGAAAAAATAACTGATATGACAATTCAATCAAACCAATTATACTCTCAGTAACATTGACAGGGAGAGTTGTCATGAATATTCATGTCCAAGGAGTCATCTGATTTGCTGTGAGCCTTCACTACTGACAAATGATTGGCTGCATTATGATATTGATGGATAGACAACTGCAACATGTCCTGACTTCCTTTTCAATTATTCTGTTTTTTTCCTGCTGTGATTTCAGTGGGACTTTAAAGGGAACTCTGTCACTACCTTCACTAAGGTGATGGACAGCTGGCTGTGTGAGAGCTGAGACATCCATCTGGAGTGAGATCAGCTCCTTGGAGATCCTACTATCCCTGGGCTGCTGCTTCTTCACCCAACCCGCCTTCAGCACTAGAACTACCCAGGTCATCATAATCCAGCTCAATGTCCTCCTCTCTTCCTTCAGCACTGGGACCACCCACGTCATCATAGTCCAGCTCAATGTTCTCCTCTCTTCCTTCAGCACTGGGACCACCCAGGTCATCATAATCCAGCTCAATGTCCTCCTCTCTTCCTTCAGCACTGGGACCACCCACGTCATCATAGTCCAGCTCAATGTTCTCCTCTCTTCCTTCAGCACTGGGACCACCCAGGTCATCATAATCCAGCTCAATGTTCTCCTCTCTTCCTTCAGCACTGGGACCACCCACGTCATCATAGTCCAGCTCAATGTTCTCCTCTCTTCCTTCAGCACTGGGACCACCCACGTCATCATAGTCCAGCTCAATGTTCTCCTCTCTTCCTTCAGCACTGGGACCAACCAGGTCATCATAATCCAGCTCAATGTCCTCCTCTCTTCCTTCAGCACTGGGACCACCCACGTCATCATAGTCCAGCTCAATGTTCTCCTCTCTTCCTTCAGCACTGGAACCACCCACGTCATCATAACCCATCTCAATGTCCTCACTCCGTTCAGCAGTGGAATCATCAAGGTTATAATAATCTGGCTGGATGTTCTCCTCTCTTCCTTCAGCATCTGAACCACGAAGGTTATAATAAACCAGCTCAATGTTCTCTCTTCCTGGCTGGTGCCTCCTTCTGGCCTGGAAAAACATGACAGCAGCTGTTACTGGATCACACCTCTCTTCTAGCTAAAATGTACAGTCTGTTTCATTTAACCAATCGTCTACTGAGTAAAGATGTTCAGTACCTTGCAGTAGAAACAGAGGCCAGTGAGCAGCAACAGCACAGTCAGCAGCGGGACAACATGTCTGACGATCAGATCTGCTGGAGAGGCTGAAACAGAAACATCTCATCAGATCCGCTGACATCATGAGAACAGCTCCCATTAAACATAAATCTCGTGTTGCCCTTATGCCTACCCCACACTACAGGATAATTTGCAAGATTATGGCCACGATTCCCCCCTCCCAATTTTCTCGGGGGTGCTCCCGATTTGAGGCGCGTCGGGCAGATAATCTTCCCAAATGATCCTGTAGTGTGTGGGGTTCAAAGATTCACAATCGGGAAGACTGCCTCTTCCCGATTGTGAATCGGGCATAGCTAACATGTTAGATATTTACAACCCGACAGGCGATTGCATCTTGAGCAGAGAGCCAGTAGTAGCTGCGTTTCCATTACAGTTTTTCGCAAAATAATCTGGTCCGCGTCCGCCCGCAGCCCTGCACAGAAACAAAGAACGAGGAAATTGTCATCGAGGTGAAATACCCGTGCGTCTTTGAACGGGACGGAAAACTAATGCTATACTGCAAAGCATGTAGCCTACAACAAGCGCTTAGGTCTCATATGCTTCCCGCATCGGCGAGTGTCCGCACGGAAAAGTGAGTCAAATCAGCAGACGCGCCCCTCCACAAGGCACCTGTGCAGACGGTTTTCGCCTGGCCGTGCACAGTAGGCCTACACCCCGAATGGACGCGGCTGTCCGCGCAAATATTAGTTAAACAAATCCTTTCAGTGCAAATGCATTATAAAAGCAAAAAATAAGATTTGTTTAGAAAACGAAATGACACAAATGTATTATTATTATTATTATCATTATTACTACTACTACACCCGGTGCGCACACTGAATAGGCATTTTAAAAGTTAACGTCGAGCCCTGCTTCCAAGGTGAATCTTCGGCATAATCTTCTAGTGTGTGGGGTTGCGTTTGAACAGACGCGATTGTGTGTGTGTCCCAAGATTGAAATGTTAAAAAATCGGCTCTTTCTGTCCTGTAGTGTGTGGGCTCTCAAGATTTTTATAATCTTCAAGGATTTGAAAATCCTGTAGTGTGGGGTAGGCATTAGTGATGCACAAATGTATCGGTTAAATATCGGAAATGGAAGATTTTTGCATTGTTGGCTACAACTGTCTCATCGGCCGATAAGATAAAATACACGATGGCAGTGGCTGATACTCATTGTATATTGTGTCACCATCACTAATCTGTTACAAAGCTGTTCCAAGTTTGAATGGAAGGACGGCGTACCAGCATGAGGTAAGAAAAAGACCTTCCTTAAACCTATTAAACCTATATGTTAATTTGCTTTCTAATTTATATATTTAGTTTAATTTCAGAAAAGGAATTTTTTGTTACGTGAAAGTTGTTACAATTTAAACTGAACGTCTGTACTCAAGTTACTGAAATATTAAGTAAAACTACTGGTGTTAAAAAATAAGGCTGGCTCTGATGACCACGACTTGTTTTCATTTACCATATCAGAGACCAGAGGTAAGTTGGTCGAGTCCAAACTGCTGATGATTGTAATAATGCAAAAATCCCCAAAAGTTTATCCATGCAAACGCTAGTTTCACGAGTCCTTTACACCCCTATAGTGTGTAGGTATGTTCATGCACCCCAACAGCCATTGGGGGCAGATTAAGATGAGTGAGTGAGTGAATGCATGAATCAGCATAGCTGTAGGATGTACATTACGTCATGGGAACATTTGATGTTACAGTAATGGGAGTATGCACTGCTGCATGCAAACAGGACTATTTGTGGAATATTGTCTTTTTTGGAATAAGGGCAAAAACTGGAATATTCTCCGTCAAGTTACCTGAGACAGTGAGAGACAGGGGCTGGCTCTCAAAGGAGAAGTTATGAGAGTAAACATAGATGTGATAAACACAGCTGTAGATCCCTTGGTGGGCGTGGCTTGCAGCAGGAAACAGGAAGTGGGCAGTGAGATTGCCAGGTGGCTGGGTGTGGTTGTCTGCTGTGTTGAGGGCAGAGTGATTGACAGCTGGCTGGGTGTGGTTGTCTGCTGTGTTGAGGGCAGAGTGATTGACAGCTGACTGGGTGTGGTTGTCTGCTGTGTTGAGGGCAGAGTGATTGACAGCTGGCTGGGTGTGGTTGTCTGCTGTGTTGAGGGCAGAGTGATTGACAGCTGGCTGGGTGTGGTTGTCTGCTGTGTGGGCGGCAGAGTGATTGACAGCTGGCAGGATGTAGTCCTGTGCTGTGTTGGAGGTGAGGTGGAAGAAGCCTCCTGGGTACTGTGGCTGGATGGAGCAGCTGATGGTGAAGCTGGAGCCCCTGAACACCTGCTGGGCCTCGGAGACCCCGTCCATGGAGGAAGAGAGGGAGATGTTTGGTTGAACCAGCAGATCTGTAAACAGAGAGGGAGATGATTGGCTGAACCAGCAGATCTGTAATCGAAAGATGACGGTTTGTCTGTTAGCAGCCACCGTCCAAGACAGAGGAGAGGCTACATTCATATGTAATACAGAGAACTGCTACATTGTAACACAGAGGAGTCAGAGAGCAGCCTGGCACTGTGGAAGCAGCTGAGGATGTGATGTCACTGTTCAGTTACCTGAGCAGATCAGCTCCAGGCTGGAAGAGCTATTATATGATTCTGACTTTGTGGAACACTCCCTCAGTGCAGACTCAGACCCATCACAGTCAGAATGAATCAACCAGTCATTTTTCATTGCCGTGAAAGATCTTGATGAGTTATACTTTCTCCATTGTGTTGAAACAGCAGAGCCACATGCCAGCTGTCTGCACACTACAGCTGCTGACTTCAGGTTCCACTTAGATCTCTCATTATGCACTGTTTTCCAGTCTCCATTAGATGTTTTAATCTCCAGTCCACCAGCACACCGGCTGGCTCCTCCCACCAACCTGACATCATCAGGCTCTGAACAGAAACAAGAGTCATTCGTAAAAGAAGTAAAGTCACTTTGATTAGAACAGAAATGAAGCCAAATACAAACTGCACCTCCTCTCCTACCTGAGCAGGTGAGTCCAACAGCTTTGCCAGGTGAGCAGGTGTTTCTAGCTGAGCCTGAGCTTCCACAGTCCAGGAGAACAGACTCATTGCCTTTACACTGGAACTCTTTGGTCCACATTGGAGCCTCCACTTCTCCATAGAGCGCCCCCTGTAGGACTGAGGGAGCCCTACAGCCAAGCTCCCTACAGACCACCCCTGCATCCTGCTGGTCAAAGTCAGCTTCACACACTGAGGTCCATGACTCATTATACTTCACCTCCAGTCTGCCTGAGCACAGACTAGTACCATTCACCAGCCTCACAGACTCTGGAGAGAGAGAAAGATAGAGAGGGGGGGGGGGGCAGAGGGTGAGCGAGAGTTTTGAATTGAGATGGTTACGTTACGTCAAGTTTCCTTCTGCAAAAACAAACAAAATTACTGCATTCCTCTTATTCTCGGTGTAAAATGCAATGATATATTGGCGATTTTAGTAGGGATGGCCATTTTAAACAATTGAAATACTCAAGTACTATCCTACTATTATGAACGAGTAACCAGGTACTCACGGATGGGGGGGGGTCTGTGTGATTACTATGGTAATGACGGAGCAGGGGTAACCTGCTGTGTATGGGGCTGTTCACACATAACGTTTGCATTTTTGCATGGAAAAAGCGTTACCTGGAGCATTTTTTGTGAGGAGAGGGACTGACTGTGATATTAGGTGAGGTGACGCTAAGCTAACGTCTAAAGCCTATCTCAGACAGTATCTCCGATGGTTGGATGGATGGCATTAGCGCTTCGGAGCACAAGCGAAGGCTCAATTCCAATACATGTCCATTGTCCAGTATCATCAATTTTACTTTATGATCACTGTTACACTAACGTAAATCCACGGATTACAAGGTCCGGTGTTCTGCCAAAAAGTGAACAAGTGACCAGTGTTTGATTAGCGTTACAGCTGCAGCTAAATAGTGATCACCATGAAGCGATTGTCTCCCAAAAAGTGATTCTTTCTCCACATTTCTTGTGACTAATGTTATGGGAAATGACAGTGTAGTCAGTAAACTAGTGCAAAGTTTTTTAATGAGTTTTAACGGGCGTGCGCTTTGAAGAAGCGTGCATCTGTCTCCTTCGGGAGCATATCTCCAGCCACCATTTTTGGGATGAGCTGGAAAACTTCCGGTTAAAACCTTTCAAAATAATGTTACTTAAACAAAAGTAAATAGCTTATTGATGCACGTTGGAGGAGAAAAAGGTATTATTTCAACGAACGAAGCAGCAAACCTTGTATCAAAATACTTGTTGAAAGATGATGTTATATGGCGTGAAACTGTGGCTGTAACGCATTACTCAAAATAAATAAGGTTACGTTACAATAAGCGTTTTATTTTGAAAGCAACAAAGCGGATGACACATTCTGGCTGACTTGACACCCGTGCAGTTCATGCTGCCAGATTCACATAACGATGCGTGCGTAGATCTAGACCATTTTTGAAGGGGTGGGGGAGTGGGGCGAGTACCCGAACAGCGTAAACGTTACTCGAGTACTGACGTTATGAACGAGTACTCGAGTACCCGAGTACTCCCGCCCATCCCTAGATTTTAGACCCTTCAAGATGGGCTCAAACCCCCTCAAATTCATCTTCAGGTGGTCTTTTAACTGGTGACCTGAAGATCAAGTGGTGATTTTAACTGATTATTTGAAAGTAGTCACCATGTTTCTTATTCTGATAGAACTGGGCTGATATATTTACAGTACATTTATGCACAATGAATTCAAGCATTGGTGCAAACACTCATTAGAAATGTCTGTTTTCCTATAGACCTTATTTGTCACTCACGTACGGGCACGCCCACCGCCGCCATATTCTTGACATTCCGCAGCGCGCTGTTTAAAAGTGACTGACAGCTGTCATAGCTTAGGACGCTAGCCAACGTTACTTACTAGCCTATTTAATGCTGTTTTTACTGCGTCAGGAGCTATTTCACAACAGCGATAGTGTGCTGTGTAATAATACACGGCTGTAGTAATAGCAGCAATAAAAGCCCGGGTGTTAGCTACTGTCCACAAACGTGAAGGGAAAGAGACTAGAGGCTAACGTTAGCAAACATTGGGCTCATGCAAGCA
>NW_028151157.1:0-7500 GCF_964638095.1 Poromitra crassiceps | reverse complement strand
AAAAAATGATTTTTTTTTTTTGACCGTGGGATGTGCATCTAACCCTTTTACATCTCTTATATAATTATTGGAGCCACCGAACATGTACAACCCATTCCACCGACCCACTAAGTGGCGACAGTGCTCTCCCAGACTAGAGGAAGGCAAGCAAAAAGCATGTGTGAGGAAGCCATTCTCATGAAAATGGATGGCGAAAACGCTTTCGTTTTCGCGCTGATTGCTGGCGGTGCGGGATTGCAAATTTGCATAATAGATTACGGGTGGAACACACTTTGAAACACGCAGCATAAATAAGACCAGAATCGCAAAAGCTTCATCAAAGCTCTCAACACAAACCACAAGAAACGAGCGAGCCGATCCAGACTTGCACAGCGGCCGCCAGCAGACAGGCAGCAGCAGCAGAAGCAGTGAGCCTGGTGACGCGAGGTTACAGCAGCAACAGAAACGAGCTTGTGACATGCCCGCTGCAGCCAAGAAGAACACACACGGAGGGAGGAGTTTGAATGAGAGGGGTGTTTCCTGCTGTTATGGAGGAAATTACTGTTCAAAACTATTGTTTAGATGTCTGACGTCTTACTGATGCCAAAAATGAATGGTTAAAGTGACTGTTCTATCGAATTTCACAAAAAGCCGTTTATCTCAAAATAATTTTTCAGACGCTGAAACCATGCTGTATTCAACTGCTAATGCTTACATAACTACTAACTCTACAAACTAACTCTTTTAGACAGAGAAAGCACACGTTCTATTAGTTATTTTGAGATATTGTGTGTTCACAAAATCTTAGCAGAAAAGAATCCTCGGGTCTTGAAAGATGAGCCAGAATCCTCAAAAAAACCCTCTGGCATAACCTACCTACAGTAAAAAAAAAACGGCTGGCAGTGAATGTGTTAATGGGTGCGTTTTTATTATTAATTTAAATATCCTAAAATATCCTTCTACCACACTGTGCCAATAGCAACATTCAGCTAGGGAAACTGAAAGCATAATAAAAATAAAGCAAGGCAGTATCTGTCTACTTCCTCCCAAATCACAAAATAAAAATCCCCCCCTGCTCTGAAAGTAACATTTCTGAACGACAACTGAGATGATGACCGTCACCTGACGATTTATATCAGACTGTATCTATGATGATTAACACACCCAAACAGCGGGGAAATGTTTACTACTCTCGTCTTAATCATTACCACGTTCACATAGTTACCTGATGAGGTAGACTGGGTAACGCAACCGTGGCATCATTGACAGGAGATGATGGAGGGCGAGCTAGCTTGTCAAAAACTGTGCATTTCTCCATTTGAATGTGATGCACTTTGGTAAGTGTTTAGACAAATTGCTCGTGTTTCCACCTTTTACTAGCGAAGGTTTTATTGCACTTGTGACAACGTGAATTGTCACCATCGACTCGAGTGAAGTACAACCACACTTTAGAATCTGATCGCTTCGTTCTTTCAGCCATTCTTAACATGTGCTCTGCTCAGTTGCATGTCTAGTCTATCTGCCTGCTTGCCGGTTCCCTGTTCCCTGTGCTGTGCATGTGTGTGGTGGGTGCTCTCAGGCACGCCCCCAGCCCCTCCCCTCTCCTCTCTCAGTCCTACTCCTCTCGTCTTGGCTGGCAGTGCAGCAGCTGTGTCTCGGAGAGCAACGCGGAAAAGATTATCCCTTTTCTTGTTCGGAAATCGCAAAAAACACATCATAGGCCTGTCTTACGGAGTTGGTGAGATAAAATGTGCAAGATAACGTAACGTTTATTTAGCAATTATATAGCCTATAGTAAATCTATTTTCTTAATTTCTCTACTCCAGACAGTACCGATAAGAGAACCGTTAACGTGAAAGCTTATTGATCCTCCGGTATTCCGAAATCCGGCCCCGGGGCCAGTTTGGTACCGGGTCTCGGTACCCATCCCTACTCACAATAAGCTCATTCAACCATAAACATTGTTCTTACTGAGAGAAAACACACACACACACACGCCGCACGCACTCACGCACACACACACACACACACACACACACACACACACACACACACACACACAGACACACCTACACGTACCTACACACACACACACACACACACACACACACACACACACAAACACACACACACACACGTACACCTACACACACACACCTACATGTACACCTACACATACACACACACACACACGTACACCTACACGTACACCTACAGGTACACCTACCTACATACACACACACACACACACACACACACACACACACACACACACACACACACACACACACACACACACACACGTACACCTACACACACACATCTTTTGAATGATTTTTTTCACATAAATCAGTATTTCTTTATAGAATAAGAGTAACATTAATATAAAATTCAGAGTGAATATCTGCACTTCAGCCAACAAATCATGCCAGACAGGTGCCTCTCAGACAGACAGGTGCCTCTCAGACAGGTGCCTCTCAGACAGACAGGTGCCTCTCAGACAGGTGCCTCTCAGACAGACAGGTGCCTCTCAGACAGACAGGTGTCTCTCAGACAGGTGCCTCTCAGACAGGTGCCTCTCAGACAGACAGGTGCCTCTCAGACAGGTGCCTCTCAGACAGATGCCTCTCAGACAGAAAGGTGCCTCTCAGACAGGTGCCTCTCAGACAGGTGCCTCTCAGACAGGTGCCTCTCAGACAGAAAGGTGCCTCTCAGACAGGTGCCTCTCAGACAGAAAGGTGCCTCTCAGACAGGGGGACTGAGTTCACACACGTGAAAAGGGAGATCTGGAGCACACGGTCAAAGTTAGGCAATTCAATAGGTGCAAACAAAGAAAGAAAGAGTGACGTTTCAACACAATGAGACCACCAATGAGAGACTTGCTTTATTCTGTGGTGGGAGTATTTAAAGCAGTCATTTTCACCACACCCTGTTTGACTCTGAAGAAGACACCTTTGTGTGGAAACATCACTCTTTCTTTGTTTGCACCTATTCAATTGCTTAACTTTGTGCTCCAGATCTCCTTTTTCACTTTACAATTATTTGCTACTTTGGCTCTGATGCAGCCGCCTCTCTCTCTCTGTCTGTCTGTAGTCACCACTCTGTAGCCTCACTCAATGTCCCGCCCACAGCTCGATCTGATTGGTTACACATCACGAGTCATAGCAAATCAAGACTGAAGACAGACAGACAGAGAGACTGGAGCTGCTCCAAGCAGAGCTGCATGAAAGGAAAGCAGCAGATCTCTAAGTTGCCAGTAAACATCACAATCATGTGATCTATAAAGTGCCAAAGTCACACCCTCTTCAGGGTTCTGCATACCACCTAGGGATTCCATCCACCATTCATTTTTTAATAGACGTTTCATAACATCTTTATAAAAAGAGTTTTACTTGGTCAAACCAAACAATTCAGCTAGATAGGGGCGGCTGTGGCTCAGGAGGTAGAGTGTGTCGTCCACCAACTTGAAGGTCGGTGGTTCGATCCCCAGCTCCTCCAGTCCGCATGTCGAACTGTCCTTGGGCAAGACACTGAACCCCAAATTGCTCTCGCCATGACAGCTGGCCGCCCTCGGTGTGTGAATGGGTGAATGTAGTCACATTGTAAAGCTCTTTGGATAAAAGCGCTATATAAATGCAGTGAATTTACAATCCATAGATTTATGCCTACCCCAGACTAGAGGATTTTCAAATCCTTGAAGATTATAAAAATCTTGAGAGCCCACACACTACAGGACAGAGAGAGCTGATTTTTTAACATTTCAATCTTGGGACACACACACAATCGCGTCTGTTCAAATGCAACCCCACACACTAGAAGATTATGCCGAAGATTCACCTTGGAAGCAGGGCTCGACGTTAACTTTTAAAAGTGGTTGCCGGAGGGGCAACCTGGCAAGAGCTTTTGGTTGCCCGAATAAAAATATGGTTGGCCAATTTTAGTCGCCTTATATTTTGAGTAATTAAGATACTATGCAGTCATAAGCCGGCTTAATAATGACGATGTGACAGAAAAGTAAGTATAATAGTCTATAGTATATAGCATAATAGGCCTATTCAAGGCGCGCACCGGGTGTAGTAGTAGTAATAATGCAGTGTTTCCCATACATAAAGGAATTTGTGGCGGGCCGCCACAATAATATTTTGACCGCCACAATAAGATGTTGACCAAAAAAAAAAAAAAAAAAAAAAAAAAAAATTTTTTACAGTGCACCTGAACGCAACATGCAAGATATCCGCTGAATAAGTGTCCAATAAATGTTCATGTCATTCTGGCCAATACTTCTGTTATAGCATTTCAGTCTGGAATATGGAATATCTTTCAATAATCTATGATTTAGCTGCTAAATTGTCAAATACCGCCATCTGCTCGCTACCCAGGCACTTATGTATGTACTTAACCTAACTAACTATCCGGTGTGCACAACACTGTCAGCCTAAACTCCGGCTGACACCCCAAAAACCTACAATCCGCTACAGAAAAATGTATATTAATTGTTTATTAACTGGCCCCTCGCCTTCTATCATTTCACGAAAGTGGCAAAGCAAGTTGAGTATCCCTGACCTATAGGGAGAAATTTAGTTTGTCATTGTAAACCCACAGCACAGTAATGATGACATGTTCTTCATAGATCTAGCCTTTTAATTTTGCTCTTAAGCTTTCTCAAAGTACACCAAATTCATGCATTTTACTTTAAAATGTTTTAAAAAATCGCGCGGGGGGGCATGCCCCCGCACCCCCCTAGGGGGTCTGCGGTCCCCCACCACAAATTCTCAAAATCCTGTGGGAAACACTGTAATGATAATAATAATAATAATACATTTGTGTCATTTCGTTTTCTAAACAAATCTTATTTTTTGTTTTTATAATGCATTTGCACTGAAAGGATTTGTTTAACTAATATTTGTGAACTTTCATTTTCATATTTTTTTAACAGTTATTGTTCATATTGTGCTTAATTTATTAATTAAAAGCGTTATTGATAATGAAGTAGCCTATGCCTCCTCATGTTCATTCAGGGATACTATGATGACAGTGGTTTGGGGCCCCCACTCTGATGTTGCATAGGGCCCCAAAAGGCCCAGAAGCGGCCCTGCAATCCCTCTCTCTCTCACCCCGTATGACAGGCTGACAGGCCAGGGATGCAAAACATACCTCAGCACATATACGCGGTGGTAAAACGTTTTTGAAGGATGTCCTGGTCGAGGTGTATGTTGTAGGCTTGTTGTAGGCTACATGCTTTGCAGTATAGCGTTATGCTGGAATTATGCTTGAAGTTTGGACTGTCACGGAAATGAGAGACACTGAATCTTGACGAGGAAACGTGTGGAGCTTTTATACACTGTGTGGGTTTCTGCTCGCGGAAGTCTTGAAAACTCCACTTTGTCCGCCCAGCCGCGTCCACGTAGTTACACAATTCGGGGTGTGCACGGCCAGGCGAAAACCGTCTGCACAGGGGCCTTGTGGAGGGGCGCGTCTGCTGATTTGACTCACTTTTCCGTGCGGACACTCGCGGTCCTCGCCGATGCGGGAAGCAAATGAGACCTAGCGCTTGTTGTAGGCTACATGCTTTGCAGTATAGCATTCGTTTTCCGTCCCGTTCAAAGACGCACGGGTATTTCACCTCGATGACAATTTCCTCGTCCTTTGTTTGTGTGCGGGGCTGCGGGCGGACGCGGACCAGATTATTTTTGCGAAAAACTGTAATGGAAACACAGCTACTACTGGCTCTCTGCTCAAGATGCAATCGCCTGTCGAGTTGTAAATATCTAACAAGTTAGATATGCCCGATTCACAATCGGGAAGAGGCAGTCTTCCCGATTGTGAATCTTTGAACCCCACACACTACAGGATCATTTGGGAAGATTATCTGCCCGACGCGGCTCAAATCGGGAGCACCCCCGAGAAAATCGGGAGGGGTGAATCTTGGCCATAATCTTGCAAATTATCCTGTAGTGTGGGGTAGGCATATAGGAAATGCACGTCCTCCCCACCGCCCTTTTTCTCTTCTTCTTTGTGACATGTTCTCTGCTCTCTCCTGATTCTAAACAGCTGAATGGTTTGACCAGTAAAACTCCTTTTGTAAGGATTTTTCTAAACGTCTATGGAAAAATGAATAGTGGATGAAATCTCTTAGGTGGTATGGTCCGTTGCACCATTACTTTGAATAGAACAGCACTGAAGCTAAATCCAAGCTGCAGATCCACTCCTACCTGAGCAGGTGAGTCCAACAGCTTTGCCAGGTGAGCAGGTGTTTCTAGCTGAACCTGAGCTTCCACAGTCCAGGAGAACAGACTCACTGCCTTCACACTGGAACTCTTTGGTCCACATTGGAGTCTCCCTGTCTCCATAGAGCGCCCCCTGGAGGACTGAAGGAGCCCCACAGTCAAGCTCCCTACAGACCACCTCTGCATCCTGCTGGTCAAAGTCAGCTTCACACACTGAGGACCATGACTGGTTAGACTTCACCTCCAGTCTGCCTGAGCACAGACTAGTACCATTCACCAGCCTCACAGAGTCTGGAGAGAGAGAGAGAGAGAGAGGGAGAGAGAGAGAGAGAGAGAGAAGGAGAGAGAGAGAGGAGGGGGGAGGGAGAGAGAGAGAGAGGGAGAGAGGAGGGGGAGGGAGGGAGAGAGAGAGAGGGAGGGAGAGAGAGAGAGAGGGAGGGGGAGAGAGAGAGAGGGGGGGAGAGAGAGAGAGGGGAGGGAGAGAGAGAGAGGGAGAGAGGAGGGGGAGGGAGAGAGAGAGAGGGGGGAGAGAGAGAGTGAGACAGGGAGGAGAGAGAGAGAGAGAGAGAGAGGGAGGGGAGAGACAGGGAGGGAGGAGAGAGAGAGAGAGAGAGAGAGAGGAGAGAGAGAGAGAGAGAGGGGGGGGGGGGGAGAGAGAGAGAGAGAGTTTTAACAAGCCTTTATTGAAACCTCTACCTACAACATGTACATCTTCAATCATCACATCATGGCAGAGGACAACCAAGTTTCACAAAAACAAGAAATCTAAACCAAAGAAACTCCAACAAATAGTCAACAAAGCAACAGCAATCAAAAGAAAACAGATCAGTCGTACACATTGTCAAGCCCTCCTCATCCCAGCTGTGTGAGAGAGAGGGAGTGAGAGAGAGAGGGAGAGAGAGAGAGAGAGAGAGAAGGAGGTGTGTGAGAGAGAGAGGGGGAGAGAGAGAGGGAGAGAGAGAGAGAGGGAGTGAGAGAGGGAGAGAGAGAGAGAGAGAAGGAGTGTGTGAGAGAGAGAGGGGGGAGAGAGAGAGGGAGAGAGAAGGAGTGTGTGAGAGAGAGAGGGGGGAGAGAGAGAGGGGAGAGAGGAGTGAGTGAGAGGGAGAGTGTGTGTGTGTGTGTGTGTGTGTGTGTGTGTGCGTGCGTGCGGTGCGTGTGTGTGTGTAGTATAAAAACTGAATTTTACTGAGTAGCCGTTTCAGTTCTCTGCCCTGATAGCCTACTGACTCTGTGCTGCTTTCAATCTCTCTCAACCACAACACAACACATTGACTTGTTATGGGAGCTGAGTGCA
>NW_028151158.1:0-36044 GCF_964638095.1 Poromitra crassiceps | reverse complement strand
GACAGACAGAGAGACAGACAGGCAGACAGAAGACAGAGAGACAGACAGACAGACAGACAGACAGACAGAGAGACAGACAGACAGACAGACAGACAGAGAGACAGAGAGTGATTGTGAGCAGGGTAGGAGAGCGAAAGCGAGGCAAGCGGTGGATGACAGGGAGGATGAAAGGTTTCAGTTCCTGACAGAAGGTTGATACTTACTGTAGGGCACACACTCATACTGGACCTCCAGGTACTTGTAGGTCCCTGGGCAGGGGTCAGGGAAGACGTCCGAACCCGTGATCACAATGCACTGGGTCCGATTGTTGCACCTGTGAGAGAGAGAGACAGGAAACAAGCGACGTTGAGTCACCATGCCAGCCTTTTCATCAAGTACATTCTGACAAACACAAATAACGCGAGAGAAGGCAAAATAAATCTGTACATAAAGCAGAACATTGTGGCTTCAAAAACCCAATAACATGACATCCTTCATTCTTCACCTTGCAGCTGTGAAATACTTACATTCCTCAACAAGAAACTTGATAGAATTACACTGCACAAAACATGGTGAATTACATGTTAGCCCATAGCATTGCCATTTAGGCTGTTGATAATGTCAATGCCAAGCCATTGGTTTTCATTCAAGGCTTTGCTGCTGGGTCTTTGCCTCAATAGCTATATAGTGTAAAAGAGGTTCTTTCTTTGTACACTGTACTATTCCACTGTGTCTTTTACAAATGCCTGATGGCTCTATAATAGAGACATCATCAGAGTGCATGTACTGTATAGACCCAATCACAATGTTGCTTTCATATCTCGCGGGTAGAAAGCTCCTGCGTCACGTACAATTTAATGGTGCAGAGAAAACGGGGGCGAGGAACAACTGAGATGAAGAGAAAATGGTTCCGTCTAAAATGCAGGTTTGATGCTTTCATATCTCATTAATAACAACACTTTCACTAACGTTAGTTTGGAGACCTCATTTACCTGTTGGGCCACAGAATAAAGAAAATGACAGCTTGAGTTTATCAAAGATGCTAACACTGTAGGCAACATAAAATAAGCACAGCAGGAATGTCCGGGAGGTCGGATCACCGTGCTTAACTACGGTATATATCTTTAACGTTACAGTTACAGCTGAAAATGACAGCAGAAAGAAACAAGTTTGCGATATCTCTGCGATTCAAATCAATCGCCACCAGTTGTCTACCCAGAAGTGAATGTTGTTAGTATGATGGTCACGGTGAATTGGTCTATATAGGCCAATGAAAGAATCCAACAAAGTTCTGTGGGATTTTGCACATGCTGTAACAACTGGCCATCACTGTAAAATATTTATTTCTTATTTTCTCTTGTCCGTATCATCTTAACGCCCACTAAGTGCCAGATGTCAGTCAAATGTGCCTTTGGCTAAATCATTAAGGGACACCCGCCTTTGTGTCTCTTTGTCTTTGTGACTTTGTGACACGATACTATTTGACTGCCTTGGCTATACGAAGTTTTAGTTTTTAGCATGCTCTCAAAGTTTAACTTTTTCCCTGTTGGCCATCATACCCTCTCTGACCGTGAGCCTGTTGGCCACCATACCCTCTCTCTGACCGTGAGCCAGTCGAATCAATGGAACACAATGGCCCCATATCAAACAGTACCTAATTAGCTCCTCTGTGTGTGTGTGTGTGTGTGTGTGTGTGTGTGTGTGTGTGTGTGTGTGTGTGTGTGTGTGTGTGTGTGTGTGTGTATGTGTATGTGTGTGTGTGTGTACGTGTGCGTGCGTGCACGTGCATTCGTTCATAAGGAATTACCAAGTTGAGAGTTCACAGTATATGATTCTATACACAAAACAGCACTGAAAACAGGCAGGGTAACATATTTCTACAAAGAATGTACTGCCAGTCAAAAGTCTAGACACACCTGATTGAATGTACTATGTTTTTCATTATCTTAAAGCCATTTTGATCTAAGAGCTTATGCTGAAATGCTTGAAATGTGTTTATTAGACAAATATAAATATTGAAGTTGATGCCTACGTCTGAATTTCTTTCCAAAGCCTTTTCCTTCCCATGCCTTTCCTGTCAGTCAAAGGTAGTAAATTGTGGAACAGTCTACAGCTTGCAGTAAGGGAGTGGCCCACCTCATTTTAAAACTAATTTGAAGGCGTGGCTCAACGCAAACCAAACATGTGACCACCTTTAATCCATCCATCCATGTATGTAGTACGCCATACTAAGTAAATGGTAAATGGTAAATGGCCTGCATTTATATAGCGCTTTTATCCAAAGCGCTTTACAATCAGTAGGTAGTCTACATTCACCCATTCATACACCGATGGCGGCAGGCTGCCACGCAGGGTGCCTACACACCATCGGGAGCAAGGAGGGTTAAGTGTCTTGCCCAAGGACACAACGACGGCAGCTGGGAGGGAGCGGGGATCGAACCGCCAACCCTTGCGTCATTGGCCGACCCGCTCTACCTCCTGAGCTAAAGCCGCCCCTAAGTACGGTATCTATCATGCATATTTGTGAATGTGTTTCTCTCCAATGTTTTTAATCTATGTTTTTATTGTAACATCAACCTGTCACAGGGACCACAGATGGAAACTAGCCTCTGGCTAAATCTGGCATATTTACATTTAATGTTCATTAAACATTAAATTATTAAATGTTCATTAATAGCATTTAGTAATTTTATCTCTTGATTTGTCTTCAGATTATTGACATGACCGCTGCACTGCACACTTACACTAAGTCAAATTCCTCCTATGTAATCTGATTACCTACTGTGGCAATAAAAGTGACTCTCATTCTCATTGTCCCTGATCATAAATACATACATACATACATACATACATACATACATACATACATAAATAATGCTTACTTAAAAAATCTAAAATACAAGATAGTTTTGATTTGTTTAACACTTTTTTGGTCACTGCAACATATCCATATTATTGTTTTGATGTCTTTACTGTTATTCTTAATTGTTGAAAAATATATAAATATGCATATGGCCTCAAATTTGACTGGTAGTATATATGAACTATCGTAGCCAGTAAAAAAAAAAGTCCATGGCAGGTGACTTTTTTCTTGTTTACCAGCCCTGGACAGGTGAGCTATCAAAGTTAATTTTGGTCACTGGCCTTTAACATTATGCCATGGGCCATTGTAATTGAAGTGGCCCAGGGAATAGCAGGTGACCACCCCCTTCGCTCCACTCAAATGATGATAATGACATCAATACCCTGAGCAAGGCGCTCTGCCTGCCGAGGGGACTCAGGATTCTATCGGCGTGTGAGGAGCCTGGTCGATAGCTCTGTTCTGTTCTGCTGATTTAGCAGGAGCCACAGATAACATTTGTTTCTTCTTATCACAGACCAGTGCACCCATTTGCAGCCGATCATTGGAAAATGTATTACTGGTTGCATTGTATTGTGCTTTGGGTTTTGCCTTTGTTTTGGGCTGCTGAGATAATCACGGCGCTACGTCCCACTGTTACTATGCGATAGTGCAGTGGAACACAGGACAGTTGTTTACCGTGGAGGTGTATAGCATGGGAACAGAGTGACACAGGGAGCTGGACATCAACATTCTTTTGGTTTCAGATTGAAAACAGCGCATACCATGAGGACATGTGGTGTACAGTGGCTCTCCACCTCGTGCAGCACACAAATCCATCCAGCAACTTGAACAAAACCACTAAGTCACAATAAGAGTGCAGAAGGGAATTAGCCATTACACCTTTTCTTTTTTTTCTGACCAATCATGAAAGCAATTTATCTCACAAGTCCATTTAACCCCCCCCCCCCCCCACCTCATGCAGGGTTTTTCATAGACAAATTGTTGGCACCCCTCAAAGAGGTTTTAGCCACCCCCCAAAGGCCAAAGAAATCCTGACAATGACTGATATATTTGAGTTCAGGGCAAGCCTGACTGCATACTAACTCAATCAAGCATTTTTACTGTATCATTTTAGAGAATTTCAAAGATAAAGTCTCATTTGTACTTTGAAATGAGTAGGTCTGAAACTTGGGGTGCTGTGAAAACACATTACTCCATAATTTATGACAATGACTGATATATTTGTGTTCAGGATAACCCTGACGCTAAGCCAAAAGTCAAATGTACGCGTCACCCCCCAAAGGCCCATTCTGAGCCAGGAAAAACCCTGCATGCTTCTTCTCCCTCCTACTCATCCACTTCTACTTCTCTCAATCAGCATCTATGGCAATTAAAATAACTAGAAATCCACACATGAATTTCTAGTGTGGAGACTGGAGACGATGTGCCATGGGCGCACTTTTTTTGGGGGTGTGACCAAAGTCATGCTGTTTAGCTTCCTCTGTCTATGTGAGCAATTGTGATGTCACCAGTGATGTCATCAGTGATGTCACTCTAGCAATTGTGATGTCATCAGTGATGTCATCAGTGATGTCTTAAGGGCTCATTATGCTTTCCGCATCAGCGAGGAACGCGAGTGTCCGCGCGGAAAAGTGACGTCAAATCAGCAGACACGCCCCTCCGCAAGGCTCCGTGCGGACGGTTTTCGCCTGGCCGTGCACACCCCGAATTTTGTAACTACGCAGACGCGGCTGGGCGGACAAAGTGGAGTTTTCAAGATTCGCGCTCAATTCCGCGAGCAGAAACCCGCACAGAGTATAAAAGCTCCACACGTTTCCTCGTCGGATTCCGTGTCTCTCATTTCCGTGCGGCCGGCCAAAGCGTCAAGCATAATCCAGGCTTTACTCGAGCAAATGACCTTTTACAGCAGCCATTGTGTGTGTCTAAAAAGCAGAGTAAACACAGGTGCAACCAAAGACACAAAATGGCTACTGTGAAAAAGGCCCATTGAGTGCTGCATCGTGGAACCAGGCCTCCTTATTATAGTAGTAAGATTCACAACTGCAGTTTCTTCAAATACATGCACATCAGATTACATGTGTTAGGTATCAGATTACAGATTTGTATTTTGTCAAAGCAAGAAAATGTGATTTATTTTGACATGAATAAAAACAGTGTTGTAAAATCAGTACACCGGCTGTATATTCTGAGCGGTCACAAGGCCATATCGCCACGCATTTGTGTGTTTGTGTGAATGCGTTCTGCAGGGGTCTCAACACATTTCACTTTATTAACGACCTCCATGTGTGATAACAGATGAGAATATCAGCACACTCTATCTGTTTTTATGGAAATGAGTGACCGTTTCTGAATTAAAACACGCGCCTCGCGCTGGCTCCATAATGTAACACTTTTTCCTCCGGTAATATTTCATGACTGCAGCTCTTTCCATATTTTATGTGGTCAGTTTGATGATTCTGTCCCTTTTGCTCATGCATAAGCATATCATGCAAGAGCAATATAAATATAAATATAATATAAATGACATAAGCATATCCTGCGAGAGCAATATAAATGACAATGCTTTACCTAACAGACGGCAATGAGAACGGGAAATGAGTGCCTGGCTTATATGTAGGCCTATGAAACAGAATAATATCACAAATAAAATTCATAATAAGACAGTGTTTCTCAGGGAAATGTATTTAAACAGGACGGAAGCATTGAGCAGGGGAAATATTCTCTCATATTTCCTTTGAATCAATGTTGGCATACTGTTAAGTGTTGATGGCTCTTTCTGATGCATTGCCCTCATTTTATAGCTGGGGAGCCGGGCTCCTGATCTATGGGATTGTGAGTCGGTCTCATCTGTGAAACCACGGCCTTCTCCTGAGACCAATAAGCCCTAACGACTCCTTGTATGCAAAGTCCTCCTAGCCCTCCATTTGGAAGAGAGCCTGTAATTGAGATTCCTCCCATAAAAAGTTCACCATTTGGGCCGACTGGGGCACACGTCTCAAAATGCAGACTAATTAAATACACGTAAAATATGATATCTCCAACCAACTTTGGATAGTCTGAGGCTATATAGTAATTAAGTACGTACATTACATAATGAAGATGAAGTCAGAGGCAGCTTTTCTCCAGAGTGAGTTTTATAAATACCTTGATTGCTCATTCTTTTCCAACAAAATTGGAAAGAGAACTGACATATTTGTACGTACTGATATTTCGGTTAAACTTGAATTCAACCAGAGTGAGAATAATTAGCCAAGTGAACCAGTTGGCTACTAAAAAGTGATTTACATTTGATGAAAAGTAAGTATCTAGTATCTAGTCTACTGTATGTATGTATGTATGTATGTATGTATGTATGTATGTATGTATGTATGTATGTATCTAACCTCTATAATGTTTTATTATTTTAAAATATTCAACAATATTGTGTCACTCAATTTTTTCTCTGGTGGATAAGTCCAACTTGTTACTCTGCAGTGGAGTGATGAAGGGAGACAGCCCTGCTGGCCTGTTAATCACAACAAGCTATTAATCCACATCTCATCCCATCACATGTCTGACCTTTGACCTTTAGGGAGAGCCAGATATCAGCACAAAGTCAGTATCGCAGGAAAATGCCACTCAGATTTGATGCAAATCTCGTATAGAAACGAGCGCTCGCTGCTGACAGCGGGACGGGGTGTGTGTGATAAGATGCCAACAAGGTCTAAGTAATAGCACTCCTGATACCATGTACCCACATGCAATTTAACCTTTCCCACTGCCATCATAAAGCATGTCAAAGGAATAATTGGACAGTGAGATAAGAGGCTAATTGAATAATAAATTGCCTCGGGTGAGAAAAATACTACACATGCCCACCGAAACGGGTTCATGGAGGAGTTGCTTACATCTAAGGATGCTCCTAAAACTCCTAAAAACGCATCTGAGATTGTTTTGCCAACTGCTCGGTTTCCCGCTCCCCCGGCTTTCCCAAGACCCATTTGCAATTGACAATATAAGAAATAGCAGCAGCAGCAGAAACAATCGCTGTGTAACCGGAGGAGAGGGGCCACATGAGTGAGGGGAGCGCATTACCCGAAAGAGGGACAATTTACTTCCCGGTGCTCCCAGTTTGAATTTCAATCAAATTAGCGTCTGTTAAACTCAAAGTGACCCGTCTAGCTCCATTTCATCTGAAATGCTGATGAGGTTCATGGCACAATTATCAAGGCAGACATCTCTCTCAAGAGGCCAGCGCCTGTTGATAGCAGACAGGCCACTGCAAAATTTAATCATTTCCAGGGCCACAGAATGGCAGCAAAAAGAAACAATGGGTTGCAAAAAGAGCGCGCGCACACAAACGCACTAGGCATGTAATCACCTTCAATATCAGCATATTTAGAGCATTTTTCCAGGGGGGTGGTCTAATAATGTTTCAGGAAATAGGTCGTTAGAAAGGAACCGTTAGAAGCCAGCTTTCAACTTGAAGTCTGACCCAATATCCGGGCGAGCCATCCCCAGAAACGTGTAATTAATGTCATATGCTTGTGTTTATGCTATATCTACTGGAGCTGCCAATGCTGCTCAATAGGAGGCTTCCAGCCTTTCAGCAAGCCAGGGGGAAAGGCTGCCCCCCCTCGCTTCTCTCCATCTCACCTATTGATTTTTAAACCAGCACTGGTATATTGTCATGCCACAGGAGGCAACAGAAATACTATTGTGACACTCTGTATAGGTCTAAATCTGAGCTTTTTAGACACGCACAATGCAGCGCTGCCCACTGCCCGTGATAGTGCTTTCTGATGTTTGATTCATCTGAAAATTCTTATATTGTATGGAGCAGCACAACAGATGGAGATTTAGAGAAAACCTCTGTGTGTTTACAGGGAAATAATAATAATTAATATCTGCATATAAAATTGCACCTCACACAAATTGCCTTGCATGTGCGCCAATGCCATGCTGTTTTAAAGTGAGAAATTGACTTATAGACCCAATTATACATTTTCATAATTGTTTTTTGTTTGGTACTTGCAGCTGTTTGACTAATCAGGATCACTCACTGGTCATACTGTAGTTCAGGCTTATTCAACCGGTGGCCCGCGGGCCACATCCAGCCTGGAAGCAACCTCTGAGTGGCCCAGTGAGCATGGCCAGAGACACATATGAGGTCACCAAGGTCCGGACCTCGGTAATTATGGCAGAGTGCAGTCCGTGTTTGACGAGCTGTCCTGAGCTCAGTTCTTAAGCTACAGCGGAGTTTCTGGTATCATCGGAAACTAGACATCCAGAGGAATACGTAGGTACCAACGCTGTTATGCTAGCTTGATGGAAGTGGGTGGACCATAGCTCCAAATTCAGTGTTTTTGACAAAGGAACACGTGTGTGTGTGTGTGTGTGTGTGTGTGTGTGTGTGTGTGTGTGTGTGTGTGTGTGTGTGTGTGTGTGTGTGTGTGTGTGTGATGTGATGTGTGTGTGTGTGTGTGTGTGTGTGTGTGTGGGTGTGTGTGTGTGTGTGTGTGTGTGTGTGTGTGGGTGTGTGTGTGTGTGTGTGTGTGCGTGCGTGCGTGTGCGTGCGTGTGTGTCAGGAGGGACCTACTGGTAGATTCTGTGCATTGATAGCTCTTTTTTATTCTGTTTCTACTATACACTTTGCGAAGTGCCTGGGCCAGATATGAGACCAAAAACATTTAGTTTTTATTTCAAAACTGAAACAATACACATTGCTATTTGTTTTTACTATATTAATTTTGCAAAAAGAAAAAAAGTGTTTGTTTTTTTAAATAGGCCGCTGAAAATGTCCAGCATATCTACATTTCCTGGTTTTAAAATCTGGCCCAATTGAATTTGTAATTGAATAGCCCTGCTGCTGTAGCGTATTTTACAGACCTTTTATTTTATTTGCCAATTCCTCAATGATAGTCTGGAGAATAAACACACTGGTATTAGAGTAATCTGGTGCCTCATGAACTTGTGTCCACCCCTCTGGAACGCCCAGCTTGAATGTGTAGCTTTATGAAATCTTAATGTGCGGTGCTTTAAATAAGCACAAACAGCGTATGTAGAGAGAGGAAGTACAAGGCTGTCAGGCTCCTCTGAGAGCCGTGCAAGCATTCCTGTCACTGATATAAATAGTCTGCCGTAAGCCCCCAGCATCATTCAGCTCCAAAACATGATGGACATTTGAACTCTTTCCCACTATGAGAATAATCAAGAAATACAGCAAGAATATTAACAGACGGCCTAATTACACCCAACAACACAGAATATCCATTTAAATACACTTCTTTATTTTGACTGACAAATACTTGGAAAATACAAGTGATTGCACTTGCCTTAATGTTTTTACATCACAACACTTATTATTAGTCACTTATTACTAAATTTCTAGTCCGCTAAACCCTTACATATAAACTTCATCATCAAGGATATTTTGTAAGAGGATTTCATTTCTGATTTTGTTTTCCATTGGTGAAACACAAACATTCTAATACAGAACTGTGAGTCTGTGAGTTGATCTATTTATTTAGTTGAGGGACAATGCACGTTATTGAACATTACTGTAAATATGGCAGTGTTAGACAGGCAGCTAATTCACACACACACACACACACACACACACACACACACACACACACACACACACAGACACACACACACACACACACACACACACACACACACACACACACACACACACACACACACACACACACACACACAATAAAAATCTGAAAAGCCAACAGCTTATGGGTAAAATGTTGTCTTTTAAGTTCTTCCATCTTTCCAAGCTGTATATATTTTTATTACCAAAAAAAGTAAAATAAATCAATCGAGATATCTTTTTTGAGAAATTTCCCCTTTTTGCTTCTTTTAATACATTATTTAGAAATGAAATGGCCCCAGTCTAACTCACAGCTGTCCTGAAATTGCACAGTTGAATTTCCCGTCCCTTATTAGCGAGGTAGCTAGCTCCATTGATCATTGTTGTCAATGATACGCCCTTTGGAAACCCCATGATCCACAGACACAGCAGCAGCAGCCATGTCATGTTACAGCAATCAATGAGCTTGTTATCGAATACTTACAATAAAGCTCATTAGTCAAAATAGAAATCAATAAATGTAAGCCACTTATTCATATCTTATATCTTAATATGTTCTTTTTTGTGAAAATGATTAATCAAGATGGACCATTGTCATCTTTACTCGTCCTCAAGGTACTGCGATAAGCACCGGCCGCCAGATTAGAATCAATAATAGTTAAGCGCCAGATGGTGCACTTATGTACGACTACCGCAAGTGTTTTACAGAATATTTCTATATTCAAATAATAATTTTTGTATGCTGGGACGGTATGTATAGCTTTTTATGAGTAAAACTCAAGCACTTTCAAGGTACCTAAACCAAAAATGTCCAGACTAGAAGCCTTGATCATAATATCTAATTGGAGCAGAATGGAAAAACGCCCCCCTTTCCGTGTCTTGTGTGAGACGCCAGGAGACAACAAACAAATATGATGACGGGATTGTTTCATTTAAAATATTAAAAGATGGTTTACATGATTGTGTAGATAGATGAAACACCAGCTTGAAACACTGATGATTTAAAAAATCGAGCATTTTTCAAGGAGTATATTCAAATTCAAGCATATTCCTAACCTTGAAAACATAATGGTTAAAATTCAGCATTTTGCATTTTTCAACACTATACGAAAAACCCTGTGAAGCTAGTATAAGTTGTCATTATTGCAGTTGTAGTAGCGCAACTGATTACAAAAAAAAAGAAAGAAAAACATGAAAAATCAATGAATTCATTATTCCAAACTGTACTGCCATGCAACTTCACATCTGCTAGGGAGGTGTCCGTCCACGTGAGAAATTCCTGCACAGATTATCGCCCACATGAGTCGACTAACTGCTTGCAGCTGAGTGTTCTAATTGAGCCACAATAGTCCTAAGGCTACTTTCATCAAATCACTGTGCTCATGAATAGAATATGCCAACCAGATATGAAAACAACGCGAAGTGCCAACAGGATCTATCAAACTCACTGAAGCCTCAATCCAATTCTCCACACTTCACCAATGATGTTTCAAAGTAAACACACTTTTACACACAAGTGCTAACGTGATTTTTTTTCCACCAGACTTAAATTAGTAGGCCAGGGTAATTATAGAAACAAATATTGGTGGCTCTTCAATTCTTTATTGATGGAGACCGACCCCTAAGAAATACATACACAGTGAGCAGAGAGGCAGTGGGTTGCCCAAATATGGAACATTTCAAGTGGGCTTACAGCAGGAGAGAGGATTTTGACTTGAGGAGATGTGGTGCACTCGGACCTCCTAGCTATAATAATACTACTATAATAATACTATAGTTCAAATATGCTAACACACATTCACCACATTTCCCCTTTGAAGCAGCAGCAGTTTTGGCAGCAGACTCATTGCTTCATTAGATTTACTTCCTATGTGCGTCTATTGCTATAAATAAATGGAAAAGAAAAATCACTAATTAGTCCCAAATGCAATATTCAAGCTGTCCCTAAATCTATTTTCATGACAATGGATTGTTTTTTTTTTCTTTGTGCATTGACTATGCAAACGCTGTTTTTACAGTATGCATCGGAAATAAAGTGTGCAACTTATGGCTCATTTCACATACATAATGCAATGATTTTCGCAGATATGTTTATCTCAATCACTATCCATGGAGAATATCTAAATCTATATATACACATACTGTACATACTGTGCCATATCATGCATCCCACGAGAACTCGCTCTGACTCTCACTCTCACACTGATTAAAAAAACAAATAAAAAAATCTGTGTCATGTAAGAAAATGTCAGTCCATTATGCATCAGTTGGCATCTTTTGTCTTTCTTCCTTTCTTATCAGTGTGCAAGTGCTTGTTGGATTCTTTTTGTCTTCGATTTGATTTTTGAACCCATGCACCTGAGACCAAATTGACATTCAAATGCTGCAAAACAAAAAAATCACACAAAAAGCATGAAAAAGCACTGGCACTCTGGCACTCTCAGTACTGTTTATGCATGTGAGGAATGAGGCCAAGTGGCACAGTATAAAGAAGCCAGTGGAAAGCGTGCTTACTGGCGGCTGGCTTTGCTGTCAGTGGGCTGGTGCTGGGTCAGTATTTGTGTTTCTCTGTGAGTGTGTCTGAGGGCGCCCGGCGTAATACCAGGGGCCAGCAGGAGGGAACAGGGTGGCTGCAGCCTCTCAGACCATGTGAGTCAGCTATCTGAGTGCATCAAACAGGGCTTGACAATAACCCCCTGAATACAAGCGCTCGCCTGTTTTATTATTTTTTTATTTCCCAAGGCGGCGCACGAGAGTTGCTGACAGTCTCATACCGTCCAATATCTCTCTCTGTGGCACTCATATGTCATTCCATCCTATGCACTTTGCCTCAGATGGCATCCCTGTGTGACAACTGCTCTCATGTATAAGGTCTCATGTATACAGTGTTGCCGGTGGCGCCCCACTGAGCTGTGTGTGTGTGTGTGTGTGTGTGCATGTGTGCGTGTGCGTGCGTGCGTGTGTGTGTGTGTGACTGTGCGCGCACCTGCATGTAAGTCCATGCACCTGCGTTAATTTTCCACTGAATCCCAGTCTTTTGCACAGAGTGATGAGTAGAGAATGAGTGAGTTCAAAATGTGGGACGTATATGTGGTGGAGCAGCGAGAGTGTAGGAGACATGGAGCTTCTTGGGGCCGGTGCTGCCAAGAGTCTGACCGTAATCTGACCAATAACATTTACCAATGGGCCACAGAAGAAGGGCAATCTCTAGGAGTTAAGCAAATGCTCTGAGGCAATGACTGGATAAAGCACTTTCTGTACCATTTATATAGGCAAATACGTGATATTCCTTTTAGAGTGAGTCCAAGGGCCATATCTTATGCCCAGTGCAAGTGCAAAATCTTTGTTAGTTTCTAGCACTCAAAATCTCCCTTTTTCTTCCTTTTAATTACCACTGGGTCACTGAAACACATCCTTTGATGTACTGACCCAGTGGTAATTAAAAGAGAAAATATATATAGATTTTGAGTGCTAGAAACTAGCAAAGATTTTGCCCTTGCATTGGGTGTAAGATATGGCCCCAGGATTTTTACTGTGATTGTTGTTCATCGCTGCAGTATAAATCCTGCCCCCCACATTGGGCTGGGTATCGTTCCAAATGTTTCGATATCAATACCGATACGATACCTTTACTTTGAAACCGGTTCCTGAACGATACTTTTTTCGATACCAATTTTAGAAAAATCTATTTTTAACAAGAACAACACTACACATTACAAATTGAAATTACCATACAAATCTTTCGTTTTATTTTTTGAAAGCAGTTTTACAGCATTAAAAAATAAAGTTGTCTAAACGTATTGCTGCCCCTACAAAAAACATTTGAGTACAAAGGAAAGAAATGTAAAATAAATAAATCAGTGCAAATAGTTTTCAGTGCAAAACAGATTGTTGCAAATCAGTGTTTAATGCTCACTGCAGCAACAGAACGTTATTCTTGTCAAAACTGTGATGACACGGCTCCACTTCATGCATGGAAGACAATAGTCTGAGAATTCACTAGCCTATCAATATAGCCTTAATGGCACAAAGTGAATCGTATTGACATTCAACACACTATCATGACATCAGCGTTTGATAATGAGCTGCTAAAAATACATAATGGGCGATAACTGCCCGCTATTAACGTTCACGCATATTAATTAATCAGTTTTGCAGAACGTTATCAAATGATTAAACGATCTACAACTCATGGCCAGATGCATCGATTTCCTCAAGTCCCAAGTGCAGCAAAGAAAACAGGTCTTTTTTACAGAATAAGGCTTTACTGGGAATCGCGCAGTATATACCGTATATATTTTTTTTTACATTTTAAATTTGTATAGAACACAAACAAGACAAAACAGACAAACAGGCTCAGACACAGGGGAAAGAAATGAAAAACAAAACAAAACAAAAAATATAATCAACATTACAAAGTGGTGCCGCCAGCCACCTAAGGTTCTTATGTTCTTATAAACGATATACCTGGGATCTCACTCAAGGGGTCTATGGGAAGCCAGCCGGGTGAGTCACCCGTCACCCCTAGCCTCGTTGAGGTAGACTAAAAACGGGTCCCAGATAGTTATAAATTTTCTAAGTGCATTGGTTCTCAGGAACCTAAGTCTCTCCATGCGTATAACAGAGGTCATGTCCGTCAACCACAATTGGAAAGAGGGTGGAGAGGGAGATTTCCATTCCTTCAGAATTAGTTTTTTGGCGACAGTTGTCCCCAGTGTCAGAGACTGTTGCACAGCTGTAGGAAAGTTCAGAGAAGACTCCGAGCAGCCGAAGATGGCGAGTTCTGCCTCCGGCTGAAGGGCCACCCCGTAGGCCTTAGAGTACCAGTCAAATATTCTGGCCCAGAATCCCGTCAGTGAAGGGCAGAACCAGAAGGCATGAGACGGAATCGCGCGGGATTGGCATCGAGCTTTAAATATAGCCAGACTTTTGATTATTTCCACATTGTTTCCGCACGCTGCCTGCCTCTCTCATGTACAACAACACAGCAACCTCCCCGGCTAAAGTGGGTGTAACTTTTCCTCCATGCCTCTACATGACAGCCAATCACCAGCCTTATTAGAGCGTGGTGCAAGCATCTTGCATGCTTATACTAGTGTAGGCTCAATGACGCTGTTCTCTCTTTTTTTTTGCCTCTACAGTATGTGACAGCCAATCACCAGCATTATTAGAGCCTGGTCCAAGCATGCTGCATGTTTATAGGCTCAATGACAAAAAAAAATTGTATCAAAAATTGGTATCAAATGACAAGGCATGTTTCGATACCCATTAGTAGCGAAGCAATTGGTTCTGTGTCAAAAAAGTATCGAAGTTCGATACCCAGCCCTACTCCAACATGCTAGCGGATGGGAGGTGATCCAAACTAATGTATCAAGTACATGGAAAATAGATTTTTCCCAAAGATAGTTTCTGTCATTTTAGGTAGTTCTTATCATTCTGATGCATGTTCAAGTGCTCATTTTGCGGAGAACTTTGTTTTCAAAGCTGCTGTAAGTGATATATTTTTGTTAAGTGTTAAATAGCTCTACATTCTGACAGCAATCACTAATATTGAGTGTTGGGTCAGTAACATGGTTCTGCCAGTCCCTCTGCTTTGTGGTAAACAGAAGAGAAACTTGTATCACTTTATTCAAACAGGAGAGAGAACTCTACACAGAGGATTGAGTCAACACAGTTCTCATTCCTTTGGGTTGGTGTTCTGGATCGGATCACCAACCCAAAGCGTCAATATTTGACTACTTGGGAATGAGAACCGTGTTGACTCAATCCTTCCTCCAGAATCACTTACAGCACCTTTATTTGATTGACAGCTGTGACAGCCACTCTCAAACCTCCGCCAGAGGGGGCTCTGCCCAAGTCTGCTGCACAGACTCACGCTCCAAATGACGTCAAACAAGCAAGATAGCCGCTCGCTGAAACTGATATTTTTTCTTCACTTTTGCATAGCGGTAAGAAGCAGAGACGCGTTGTACACATGACATGTTATACAGTCAATGGTCTATAGAAGCATTATCTTTTGCCTTACGTTGCCAATTATCCTCTCCAAAGCAGCAGAATTCGTTGATTTTGTTACATTATAATGATTTTGTAAGAGCTCCAACAGTTTTGGTAGTCTTGGTCACTTTGGAACAGGAAGTATTGATGCAGTTTTACCTCGCTGACATGATCTTGTAGGCATCTGGGAGGTAGCAGTTGATGTTCTCCATCTGGAAAGGGTCGGCGTCACAGATCTTATCATCTGTTCGCCCATAGTTGGCGGTCTCGATCATGATGACATCACTTCCTGGACAGCGCAGGTCGATGGGGTAACCCTCACAGGACAGCTCTCTCCGCACCAAGCCGAACGGCAGGGCAGCCCGACTGAACCCTGAGAGGGAAGAGAGAGGCAGAGAGAGAGAGACTTCTATCAGTACAATTGGAAATCAAAGGGAGATGCGTAGCTGTGCTAAGACCGGAGGAAAGGTGGAAGGCAGGATATTATAGGTGTCGATGTTGTAGATATAAACAAAGATAGCATAATTACATATTTATGTATGCTCTTTCTTGCTTTGTTTCAACAGAGTGCGGCAGCAATGAATCCTAAACCCCGGAAATGCATTAGCATGGGTTCCCTCGTCTGGATGTCAATGGGATTTTTCATGGGACTTTTGGTTAGATGCCTGAAATAAAGTCTGTGGTTAACAAATGTTTATGATACTTCACCCTTTTGTTCAGCAAGATAATCTTCACAAATCAACACCACTTTCATAAGCATTTTCTGACTATCGCAATTTCTGGTGATCGCATTGACGCTTCAGAAATAATCAAAGTGGTGTTGACTTGTGAAGATCATCTTGCTGAACACAAAGGTCTCAGTATCATAAACTTTTGTTTATCACGGACCTTATTTCAGGCATCTAACCAAAAACCCATTCAAAAATCCCATTGACTTCAAGATGAGGGAACCAGGCGATGCTGACTTCCGGTTGGCCTATAAAAAATGTAAATACGTCATCCCTGCAGCAGTAACAGTTTGGTGGGTGAGCAGTGAAGCTACAGTCGGGCTACTGGCCTGACACACATCAATATATTGAGTGAACAGTGAAGATCTCAGCAGCATGAGTGGGCTGATGGAGTCAGTATGTCACCAACACGCCCAAAATGCTCCTGAATAACAATCGATGACTGTCATTAAAGACTCAAGATTCAAGATGCTTGTGGTTACTCTGGTTGCCCAAGTACACTCGTGTGGAATTCTTAGGCCAGGAGGCTCCACAGGACAGAAAATATAAGCAAAAAGCAACACGTGATAAATATGAAACATAGCATAAGAGAGCAGAACCACACAAGAGCAATAATAAGATCTATTTGAAAAGAGAAAAACAATGAAGGACATCAGCAATGGCAGTGCAAGGTGTGCTATGATGAAATGAAAGATGCGAGATATTTTTTATGCATTAGGTATTGCACTTAGTTCAATATTACAATCAGTCAGTCAGTCATATTGCACACTGTGTGCGTGTGCATGCGTGCATGCGTATGTGTGTGTGTGCGTACGTGTGTGTGTGTGTGTGTGTGTGTGTGTGAAAATATCTGGAGCATTGTACAGTAAGCCCTGAAGATCATCTATCCGAGCTTGATGATTCACACGTGCTATCCACAGTTGAGGATTGATGTAATGGTAAAATGTCTGACTCCATTAGCATTTAATTTGACATTGTTTTGAATCAGTCAGCACCCACTACCTCCTTTGACAGGCCGTCTTTTTTGTTTTTAGGTCCTGTCTTTCATTTCAATATGGGAACGCACCGCCATCCCGGAGTCTATCATTGGAAACTTGTGGTTTATTTGCAATACGCATTTTTCTATCCAAAACGAAAAAGCCAAACAAGCATCTGTACAACATGAGAGGGTAATTTAATCCAACACTGACAATGGAAGGACAGGCTGTCGGGAGGCTGGGGGGAAGAAGAAAAACGTAGGTGTGGCGGGTAGACAAAAATCAATATTGTGGCCTTGTATTGTGTAAATGTGAACAATGCCAAATAGCTTGTTAGGCTAAAAGTTCACTATTTTACTCTATTTATATGTGAACAATGACAAATAGCTTGTTAGGCTAAAGGTTAACTATTTTATTCGATTTTCTCCAATCCCAATCAGGGATTCTTTTTGTCAGGGCAGCTTTCCCAGAGCTTGGCAACTGTCAGAATAGAGCCAAAAACAAGAGCTGCCTGTCAGTGGACTGACTGAACCAGCACTGACACAGGACCACTGACTGAACCAGTGCTGACACAGGACCACTGACTGAACCAGCGCTGACACAGGACCACTGAATGAACCAGTGCTGACACAGGCCCACTGACTGAACCAGCGCTGACACAGGACCACTGACTGAACCAGTGCTGACAAAGGACCACTGACTGAACCAGTGCTGACACAGGACCACTGACTGAACCAGCGCTGACAGAGGACCACTGAATGAACCAGTGCTGACACAGGACCACTGACTGAACCAGCGCTGACAGAGGACCACTGAATGAACCAGTGCTGACACAGGACCACTGACTGAACCAGCGCTGACACAGGACCACTGAATGAACCAGTGCTGACACAGGACCACTGACTGAACCAGTGCTGACACAGGACCACTGACTGAACCAGCGCTGACACAGGACCACTGACTGAACCAGCGCTGACACAGGACCACTGACTGAACCAGTGCTGACACAGGACCACTGACTGAACCAGCGCTGACACAGGACCACTGAATGAACCAGCGCTGACACAGGACCACTGACTGAACCAGTGCTGACACAGGACCACTGACTGAACCAGCGCTGACACAGGACCACTGAATGAACCAGTGCTGACACAGGACCACTGACTGAACCAGCGCTGACACAGGACCACTGACTGAACCAGTGCTGACACAGGACCACAGTTTCCTTGTGTCCAACAGTGACAGTTGTGAGTGGAGACATGGCATCTGCATCTGCATTACTGAGGACACGTGGCCACCTCTTTGGCCTTTAGATAATGGAGCTGTTACCTGCAACTGTTCTTGGTTGTTGGCGAGTTCTTTAGATAATGCTGCTGTTACCTGCAACTGTTCTGTCTTGGTTGTTGGTGCCCCTGCCTCCCTAATGAGGTTCAGTTCACAGGCAGGCAACAGGAAAAAATGCCATCATTATTCCTTTTCAATGCACTAATTTACCAGATTGGCACCTGGACAACTGGGACCAAGCCTCTACATGCAATTCTTTTATAATTACAAAGAGCTTCTTTTGCTTCTTGTGACGAGGGATGCACGATGATATCGGCACGTTATCGGTATCGGCCCAATATGACAGGCAGATATCATTCAACCCTGTTTAAGTAGGATGAAGTTTAGTTTCGTTTCGTTTGAAAGAAAATGTTACATAAATTAAAATGACACTTATATTAGTGTAAGTATTTTTCTTATGTTGCCCTTTGAATGTGTACATTTTGAAAAGCATTGTATTTATCTCTGCATCTCCAGTGGGCCATCACGATAAGAGTAGGCAATAATAATGTGTTAATTCCACTACAGGAGAGACTTGATGTTTTCTGAAATAAGGTGGGAAAAAATAGGCGCATAAATCGGTATCAGCAATCGGCCGAAAGAGTTGAAAGATATCGGCCAAAAAAAGCCAATATCGTGCATCTCTACTCATGACTCATTCTGTGAGATGTTGGTATGGCTATACTATAGCGGCAGGTTACTTACAGTAAAGCCATTGACTTGAGCTCCGCTAAATCGGCCTGGTTTTACCCTATTGGATGCTTCATCAATTAACTACCAATACAATTATCTTTGTCTGATTGAATGCTATGCTACACTGGCAGGGGATTCGCATTCTGTAGTGTACCCCTCGCCGGGAAATGCTACTGTGGTATTTTGCAAAAGAAGATAAATGTCAGTTTGCATTGCCTGATCCTCAGTTTGTGCACCAATCAGGTTGTATTGCCGAGGTGCTCAGCGCTTTATATTAACCAAGGCAGACCTGAGGATAAACAATGGCTGTGTCTCTGTGGAGTGGGGCAGCTGTCTTAGCCTATCTCGCCTCCATCAGACTTTATTTGTTTGGGAGCAGAGACTCACCAGGGAAACTTCCTCATGTGACCGATAGGCATGTAGAAGTCAAGGCTTTCAAGTTTGATAGGCTTCGGCCATACTTAAAAAATAAAGAAAAAAATAAAGAATATATATATATATATATATATATATATATATATATATAAATATATTCTTGTCCAACCCTTTTCTCTCTGGAGTCAAAAGAACGCTTAAGGTGATACACAATTTATCAGAGGTGTTGGCTTATGAGAAAACCCCCAAATGGGGAAAAAATGAAAACATGGCATGTCAGGAACAGGACTTGACAGCCAATCTGGAGTTCATGTCAGTGCATTCCAGCATAGCTCCATCAAAATTCAGCCGCACACTATGTAATAAGTAAGAGAACCTATGTAATACATCAATCAATGCCAAATTACAATTTTTATACTCACACCATGCCTTGAAACTAGCCTATGTATAATGGAAACATCTGTCTATTGCGTTTCTGTCACTAGTTCTCTCATCCAAAGGAAAAAAGACAGTTTTCATATCAAGGCCACATTATGGTATGTCTGAAATATTTTAAAAACATTTTAACCTGGTTAACTTAAATCCATATGGCCCCACTATTTAACAGCTGGGACATATACTATTTCAATATATGAATAATATACTATATATTACTGTATCATTATATGAATATCTTATTATTTTATTCTGTTTTAAAATGTGTGTGTGTGTGTGTGTGTGTGTGTGTGTGTGTGTGTGTGTGTGTGTGTGTGTGTGTGTGTGTGTATATATATATATACACTGTATATATATATATGTACCGTAAATTCCGGACTATAAGCCGCGGCTTTTTTCCCGTTTTTTGGCCTTTTTTGGCCCCTGCGGCTTATATAACGGTGCGGCTTATCTATGGATTTTTTCAGAAAAAGAAAAAAAAAAAAACTGAATTCTCTCTTCTTTAGCACTCTTTCTAACTATAAATCCACTTCTGTTTTAATTTCCTCTCTTGCCCTCTTTTCACCACACTGTATGACACTGTATGACACTGTGTGCACTGTAAAAAAGAAACACAGGTGGTGTTGTGTTATGTTGTTTTGTTGAAATGTTAATAAATGGGAGCTTCCTCAAACAGCCATCTCTTTCCCGACAATCCCCTCTGTGCATGAACCCTTACATATGGTAATTAAACATTAAAACACAAAAAAAAAAAAAAAAAAAAAATACCATTAAAACACCCGCGGCTTATAGTCCGGTGCGGCTTATATATGTAAAAAACAGTCAACTTTGCAGGTGCGGCTTATACTCCGGTGCGGCTTATAGTCCGGAATTTACGGTATATAAACAGGGTTGCCTTTTGAAGCGTTTTCTAAAAATTCCGTTCAAAAAACTTTTGTTAACCACGGACCTTATTTTATGCATTTAAGTTAAATCCCCATTCTAAAACCCCATTGACTTTTCCCCATAAGATCCAGGAGGTCTGGGACTTCTGTCTTCCATGCTACTTCCGGACTCATTCCTGCGGTGCTCTATACCAGTGGTCCCCAACCACCGGGCCGCGGACCGGTACCAGGCCGCAACGCATTTGGTACCGGGCCGCGAGCTGGTCCAATTTTTTTTTTTTAAATAAACATAGGCTATAATATTATAGGCTGTGTGTGGTAGTTGAAACATAGTTTCAAGTTGACGTTTATTTATGTTTGTAGTTAAAACAAAAACATAAATACTGTATAGGCTACATACAGTACAACACAAAAGGCTGGTGAGTAAATATATATATAACTAAAACCATTAAAATTGACAACCGGTCCGCATCTTTTTTTTCCATGTATCTACCGGTCCTTGGCACAAAAAAGTTTGGGAACCCCTGCGACTGCATCTATACAGTATATTAAGTCACAGCAGAAAGGCCAGCACACAAAAAAGTCATTTTAGAGGTTTAATACCTTAGTTAGTATAAACCTCTAAAAGGACTTTTTTGTGTGCTGGCCTTTCTGCTGTGACTTGATATTGTATGTACACCGAAGTTGTATATATTTTTTGGAGTGTGCTCGCTGTTCACTTATATATATGACACAGTATATGACACAAAATATGGAAAAGCATAATAGGTCCCCTTTAAAAATCATTATATGAATATCTTCAACAAAACACACTCCATCACAATGAGGCAGAATGTTGAAACACTTGAAGTAATTTCCCCCCATCATCGGCCTGGCCTGGCCTGGCCTGCATTAGCTGGCCTGGCAGTAGAGATGACACAGACTTCACATGGATCAATTGGACAGCAGTCATATATGGCCGAGCGGGACACGTTAGCATGCACTGGCCCACTCTGTGGCTGGAACTGATCTGTGGTTCCTCCGCCGTGTGCGAGGCCTCCCAGTTTGATCTCCAGGACCCGCGGCCAAACCCACCGATGTTCCCTGTCCCAGGAACACTGCTAAAACACTTAACCCACTCTGTAGCGCCTTTCAAATGTCCGCTTCTGGTTTTATGATTGAGAAGCGATTCAGTCAGTCGGCGTAAGTGGGAAAACAGAAGCTGAGGCAATGAGGAGATAAATGCATATGTGCTCAACAACAACGTTAAGAGTCCTACTGAAATACACTGGCAGCTTTTCCGCTGTGCTGCTGTCGACAGGCACTGAGATGATGATTCATTTTCTCGCTCAGATCTCTGCAAATCAAACAGGAGTGCGGTCGTCTATGAGCGCTTCTATTCTGCAGCCGGGCTGTGTGTGCACCATAGAGCCCAAGCCTGTTCTCAAACATCATCCCAAAAGCTTGTCCCCATTAACTAGGCCCTGGCTGAACTGCCCCTCACCCTGGGGTCAGATAGTATTTTTGGCACTGGGGAGATGAATGACACTGACACGTCAATACGTACAGTATGAGGGGGACACCCAATAGTCCGGCGGCAACCAGATCTCAGCCCAAAGACCGTATAAATTACGTTGCTACCGTGACATCACCAGATCTCGGCCCACAAACCGTATAAATATATGGACGTTACGTTGCTACCGTGACATCACCAGATCTCAGCCCATAGACCGTATAAATATATGGATGTTACGTAGCTACAGTGACATCACCAGATCTCAGCCCATAGACCGTATAAATATATGGATGTTACGTAGCTACAGTGACATCACCAGATCTCAGCCCATAGACCGTATAAATATATGCACGTCGTTACGTTGCTACTGTGACATCACCAGATCTCAGCCCATAGACCGTATAAATATATGGACGTCGTTACGTTGCTACTGTGACATCACCAGATCTCAGCCCATAGACCGTATAAATATATGGATGTTACGTAGCTACAGTGACATCACCAGATCTCAGCCCACAGACCGTATAAATATATGGATGTTACGTAGCTACAGTGACATCACCAGATCTCAGCCCATAGACCGTATAAATATATGGATGTTACGTAGCTACCGTGACATGACCAGATCTCAGCCCATAGACCGTATAAATATATGGACGTTGTTACGTTGCTACTGTGACATCACCAGATCTCAGCCCACAGACTGTATAAATATAGACGTTACATAGCTACCGTGACATTACCCATTTGTATTTGGACTCGTGTTTTGAAGCGGCTGGCTTTTTCATTGTCGCGGCCTACTATTACTCCAAGATTGGCGAGCTACACGATCACTGGACACAACAGGCGACCTGTCAATCCCAAATCCCAAAACATAGTCTTTTCTATCATCAATTTTACTCGAAATGGAACTATAATTTACAAAATTAATGCTGCATTAAAGAACACTTGAAACTCGCTTATTAGGAAAATGTTTACTGGGGCCATAAATCAAGTGAGAAGTACCGCCAATATCCCATTCACTTCCATGTAACCGGACTGCTTTTTGCAGCCAGTGGAGTCGCCCCCTGCAGACCATTCGAAAGAATGGAGGTTTAAGTTACTTCCGCATTGGTTTCACAACCGGAGCTAGCAGCTAGCCCACTGTTTCATCCCAAAGGATTTGAGTCATTATTACCATTTCTATAGTACAATACAGTCAATAATGTTCTGTTCTGTCTATTCTCTTCGGTTCTGTACAATTCAATTCATTCGGGTTCAATTAAACTCCCGCTCGATTCTTTTCTCTTCTATTCACAATGAGATTCTGCAGAAACTGTCTCCATTACAGAGACAGAATTGATGCTGTCTGTGATCCAACAAAACTATTATTTTCTACTGTGATTATTATGCTATGTAGAGACTTCCAGTAGTCAAGCGAACCAAAGAAAGAAATATGTTAGGACTAATTGTTGATACACCGCTACAATGACACATCAAAATCTGATCCACACAGCCAAATGATATAATGGAGGGCTTCTGTGCAGGTTTCTAATAAAACTTCTCTCTCTTTTCAAACAGAGAATATGGAGGCACCAAAACACTATCGATCATGCTCCGACACAACGATACATTGCAATTACAACAGAAGACGAGTGTGATCACAGTGAATTGAACATCAAGGAAATTCCCATGCTTACTGTCTCACTTCACACAGTCATTTCATCGTCCTCCAAATGAGCCAGAAAAGTAATCATTATTTTGCTCATGGAGTCATTAGCATATAATAATTCAGGGAGAACACGACACCGAGATTATTTACCGACCGTGCGTATCTCCACTAGCCTGGTAAAATCACGTGAAGTCACATTCTGTTTCGCTCGGCGGATCAGCCTGGACTTCCAGCCCGCCCCCAGCGACTTCCACAAATTAGAATGTAACCAGGCCAATCAGGGACCTGCGCCGTAGTTCACTGGTTCTCAAACTTTTTCATGTCAAGGACCCCCAAACTGACACAAATTAGACCCAGTTAATAAGATTTTGTCCCAGGGCCCCCCATCTGATACGATTTTTGCTTTTAGATGTTTTATTACAGAAAGGGTATGAAACCCATGACCAAAACAGTCTTACATTCTATCATTGTGTTACTTATGGATAGTATTATAGTGAAAATAAATTATCCTCCTTTTTGCTGGGAACCCCCTGAAGGACCCCTGGGGGTCCCCAGACCTCACTTTGATAACCACTGCCATAGTTGATCATGTAACCAGCCAATCAGTGCAATCACTGGCCAAACAGCAATGGCGTCACCTGAAGCAACGAGCGGTAACGAGCGGTAACGTTAACATTAGTAGAGTAAACATTTCTGCAATAAGTGCAGTTATTGCAGAAATAGACTCAGTAACAACAATTAAACAAGAACAAGAGTGTGTGCACCAGAGCAGGTTCTGAGCAGAAAATAGTTTTCGCCGCTCTTCCGAGTGGATTTGGACTCGATTTGGAGACGCTGATTGGCTGAAGGAGTTGTCTGTCAAGGCAAGTACTCCCGCCCACTGAAATAACTGTGGACGTCTGGGAGTCCAGACTGATTCAGTACGAAGAGCGAAACAGAATGTGAGGCCATGTTATCATGATGGTTTTTGGCAGGCTATATCTCTACATCTTACAGGTAAGTAAAGCGTGAAAAACACATCTGTACATGTAACGGTTTGTTCAATGTTGGCTGTATGAGGCAGAGGCACCTCGTTTATTTTTGTTTTGTTTGTCTCTTGAAATCACGTCAAGGAGGATCTCAACAGCTTATTAGAGATGCGGAGAGCACTTGTTGCTACATTGTGTTTGAGGGGCCTGTTTGCTTCTGTGCTCTGTGCCATGGAGAGGGGGCTGCTTTTAACTTGTGTTCATTTTAGGTCATCAGACACACACACACACACACACACACACACACACACACACACACACACACACACGTACACACACACACACACCAACACCCCGTTCTTTTCATCGCTGGTAACACTTGAGACGCCTCCGCAAAATGTGACATCTTGTAGCACTAGTTGGTTGTGACGTACAGTGGCTGTGATAGTGCAGCCATCCACGCCTATACAAAGAAGCAGAAAGACACACATTGCTGAGATGAGATATGCCTGTCATTCAAGCCCCTAAGAGATGGGGTTTTTTTTTTATAAAAGAAACTCCTCCTGCACTAATTAAACAGTGAGGGGTGAAGGATCATGGCATATAGTCAATATTATATCATGCGGAATTCTCAATCCTGTGTCCATGGAAACCTGCAGCAGCGGTGCCATAATTGGGCAGAGCCCTATCATGGCCTTGTTGACACTCTTCCTTATCATGCATTCTGGTCAGACCCCCCCCAGCAGCACAGCGTTTCAGTTCCTCCCTGCCGGCTATGTAGCGAGCACTGAACTCACAGGAGTGATCAGGCGCCTATGCAATAGTACAATGGCAAGCATTCAGCAGGGGCCCCGACTCTCTTTCCACAGACTGTAATTAACTTGTAAGCCCTAGTAAATGACACTGGACATATACCTATTGTCCAGGTGGAAATGAGAACCGGACCAATAGGGAGCAACTACTTTTATTTTCTCCGCTAACACACATGCAGCTACGATTGCCTACCAGAGTGCTTTTGTGCATTTATTTTATTTCCCCCCCCCCCAAAGCGGATCGCTCAATCTGCACCACGTGCTGATTACACGTGGGTGTTATCGCTAACACGCCACTAATTGATTTTGATTGGTGCCATGGTCCTCTGTTTCCATGGGTTACAGCACTTTATTACTCCAATGAAGCACCTCTATTTAAAGCTTCCCAGGTTGGCATTTACTATCATGTTTAACCTTTCCAATGACATTGAGCCAATACAGAAGCTATGGCGGAAGAACGGCGAGAAAATCCGGTACGTAAGGTGGACCTATTAGGCCCAGTCTCTCCGGTGCCCTAATGTTTTAATTCATTTTTCTCAGACAAGCCAAATCAATTGGAAAGTGACCATCTGCCAGGATATGAGTGGCACTGAAGCGGAGGTAATGAACAAAATGTCTTCCTATTTCACACAAATGACGAGTCATTACGATCTTCGGCATCCATGTAGGAATTATCTTATTTTTTTTATCCAATTTTTTCGGATTTCCCCAATACTTGTGTGCCACAAACAAGGTCCTTGATGTTTTATTTAGCCTTTTATTTATTTTAACTATAGGCATGTAACATTTAACATGCTACTTGTGTTGTTTCTTGTCAATGTTCTTATTTGTATGTCTATATGCTGCAACTCAATTTGCCCTTTGGGACACTAATAAACTTGAACTTGAACTTGAACTTGAATACTTTCCCCCCAATTCCCAATTCCCCCTGCTGTCCCAGTCATTGCTCCACCCCCTCTGCTGATCTGGGGAGAGTTGTAGACTAGCACATGCTTCCTCTGATACATGTGCGGTCGCCAGCCGCTTCTTCTCGCCTGACAGCGAGGAGTTTCACCCATAGGACGTAGAGCGTGTGGGAGGATCACGCTATTCCCCTCAGTTTGCCTCACCACCAAACAGGCACCACGCTTGACCAGAAGAGGCGCTATTGCAGCGGCCAGGACTCATATCCTTAATCTGGCTTCCCACCCGCAGACACGGCCAATCGTGTACGATTGGGGGCTCGAACCTGAGACCCTCGTGTTAGTAGGCAGGGAATTTACCTGCACTACCTGGATGCCAGACACTGACATTATCAAATATGCATGGAACATGCTAAAGACCATGTCCACGCAACTAAAATCCTATGAAATGGTCATATGGTAGTCTATATGGGGGGCGACCTCGACGCCGCCAAAAATGATTGGCGTAAAATGATGAACGTAAGAGAGAAATTCTCTGCGTTCTTATCAGCACTATCTTGCGTCCAGTCTACTATATGCTTTTCATATTAAAATGAGCCAGTGTAATTTGAGTTCCACAAGCCTCCAGAGTTAGTCAAGGGGCAAAGCAGGGGCTGATCAAAAGGCCCATTCAGCCTCTCACACCGCCACCATTGTGGCCAGAGCACAAAGGAGCTCTCCACATTATTTTGATGTGAAAGCAGATAATTTTTCTGTCCAGAGCCAGTGAGAAGTGTGACGGGGACGCGCCTGACGCTTGTCGTCTACTGTTAACGCGGCCCTTTGATTCTCCTGGCCGCTGCGACGAGTGCTAAACAGCTGCTTGTAAATGAGCTAGCGTCTCCGCTCAGGAACCTGCCATTATTGCGCGCCTCGGAGCCGACAAGGTGGCTTGCTGGGGGGATTTGGGGTGAGAGAAGAGTGTGGCCTATAGCATTAGCTTGGAGCCACAGGAAACGCAGCTTGGGGCCTGCAGGTTGTGCCGGCGCCCCGCCCCGCCCCCCTCCCCTCCCCTCACGGGTACAAGCAAAGGAAGTCTGTGGAGGAAGAGAAGGCTTTAAGTCCAGGCTCTTCCCACAGTGCTGATTCTCTAATCCAGAGATATCCTTTACAACAGCATGTATTCTTAACAAGTCAGGTCCACACAGGGGAGGAGCGCACGCAAAATATAGCATATTTCCGAGCTGAATGAGCCGAGCGAACAGCAGGGTACGAGATAGACTGCTGACTCTGTGTGGCCATTGTTAAAAAGAAAGAATTACACTACTAGTCCGACAGATATTAACATCCTTTTGAATTTCTCAATGTAAACTTTACCTCGCAGCACGCCTCCTGTTTTTTTCCGCCTTTGCTGTGTTGAAATTTGATGTCATTTTTTGGGCATGGCTAACAGCAAAAGACAGTCACTTATGTAGAGGTTTTCTTCTCTGTAATTTTGCCCATAACATCTGCGGCCTATTAAACTCTTTGAAAACAGATGTTGAAACTACGACTAGCATCGCATAGAAATGCATTGACACATCAACATGTTGGCTCATATCTATATCAGAGATGATCAGTGAAACCACAGTGTTCTTTTTGGGGGGAGACCATTGACATTTTTCCTGTGCTTATTTCATCCATTCTGTCTCAAGCCAAGACATCATCACAATGCAAACTGAATAAGGAATTTGGCTGCAGGCTATTCATAGTTGTCTTTGCTTTAAGATACATTTTAAAAGTAAAATAGATCCAGACTTATTTTCAACTAGGACAATGGAGCAGCAGAAAAGTAGTAAAAGCCCATATCACATTATAGTAGTGTGAAAATATGTGCACTGCTGATGTTAGGTCTTTGAAACCAACCTGAATGCATCCAGACAGAAAGAGGGGAATGGGGTACAAGATAGGGAGAAGAAGAAGTGCAGCGGTAGATTCCCTACCTACCAAGACGAGGGTCACAGGTTCGAGCCCCCTTGTGACCTCCGGCTTGGTCAGCCGTCCATACAGGCACAATTGGCCGTGTCTGCAGGTGGGAAGCCGGATTAAGGGTATGAGGCCTGGTCGCTGCACTATAGCGCCTCCTCTGGGGGGTTCAAATGCATCCAGACTCATTTTCAATGAGGACAATGGAACATCAGAAAAGTAGTAAAATCCCTTATCACATTATAGTAGTGTGAACATGCCTTTGAAACGAACCTGAATGCATCCAGACAGAAAGAGGGGAATGGAGAGGGAGAGGGGGGGAGGAAGAGAGAGAGAGAGAGAGAGAGAGAGAGAGAAAGAGAGAGAGAGAGAGAGAGAGAGGGGGAGAAGAAGAGAGCGGCAGGGGAACGAGCACTCCAACCTCATTTGTATTCTCCACCATCCAATTGGCTCCAGTTCATTTACATCTCTGCTCCTTCCATAGCAACAGCAGGGGGGCTATCAGAGCATCTTTGATATAGGTACATGACTCCGACATGTATCACGTCATTTCTCTCTGGATAGACACCACAGAAATAAATATTTCCACTTTGGTGTTCAGCTGGGATTCTATAAAAACCAGTGGTTCTCAACTGGTGTGTCATGAGTTGCGACCCAAAAGTGGGTCGCGGGGCCGTTTTGAGTGGGTCACATGGGATGTGTGCATGAAAAATAAAAGTTCTACTCCTTGAAGACGTCGGCATCCACGGCCGACATGACTGTCTTTCAGAGGATGTACAGTAGTGGGCTCATTTTTAAAGCTAGAGTGAAGAGCCTGGTATCTAGAAGACCTAAGAGGCATCCAACAGCTACCCACCTTGTCATGCTAGCTTAAGGTGGGTAACTAAGTAAACAACGCTCCAAAGTTAGGCAAAATTTTGGCGAGGGAAAACCGGGCATGGGCATTCTCAATGAGGTCCCTTGACCTCTCACCTCCAGATATCTGAATGAGAATAGGTTCTTCTGTGGGTACCCACGAGTCTCCCCATTACAGAGTACAGACATGCCCACTTTATGCTAAAAAGTCTGCCATTTTATTTCACATTTCATACGGTTCAATTTAGATGATTGAAACTTGATGAGCATCACCAGTTTTAAACATGTTTAAAAATCATATAGGCCTAAAAATGCTAATAATATGAAATTTGGGTCGTGCCTTAATGAATAAGGAAAAATGTGGGTCGTGGGTCTAGGCCAGTTGAGAACCACTTAGAAATGAAGCCAGTCAGAGGCGTTGTAGATTTTACCCCCACTCTTGCTCTCCAACCAGCACTATTCACAGACAAAATTTTTGCACACAATTTGCATAGTTTGGCTATAACAAAGATATCTGATCCAGTAGCCTGGGAATTGCTGGTTTTACTCTGTGTGATCAAGTACAAACATATTAAATTACATATAAAACGACAAAATAATGAGAGAGGCCGGTAAGATACGTTTCTGCTTGTTTCTTGATTCCTTCTCATTTGAACAGATAGAAGGCATCAAGTGTTGCCGCCGACAGACAGAGTGAAAGTGCACCGTGCCAGCAGGAAAACAGAGACTCATCAGTATCATGTACGCTGGTATGTAAATCAACCTTTAGGCCTAATTAAGCTCTATGGGGCTCATCAAGGTCATAAATCCCCTTCTTTTTTTCATAATGCATTATTGACTTCACATCATCTGCACATGTCGGCAGGCTGCACTCGCACTAGCGCACAATGTCATCTCACGTCTAATATCGGATAGCCCTGGGGCCAGGCGGAGGGGGGGTGGGCGGTGGCAGGCGGAGGGGGGCCTTTTTAGGTCACACCAAAAAGCAAGGACATCTTCACGTAATGAAATGGCTGCGATGACCATCACATGGTAAATTTGGTCCCAGGGCTCCAGAGAAATGTGCAGTGGCAGGTTTGATCCTTACTATATATATAATAATATAATACATTTGGAGAATGACAAAAGCAGGTAAAGGCCTTTTGCCCTATGCATTACAATAGGGTTATGGTCAATTAATTCAGTTGAAAACTACTACTAGAATTGGAGAGATGTAAATGAAAATGTGCCCATGTGGGGGGGGGGGGGGGGGGGGGCGCTATCACAATATTTTACATTGACCAATCCCAGCTCACACTGCTATGGCATTTATTAATTCAGGATGGGAAAATACTTTCACTTTCAGAATTAATTGTGGTTCAAACGTGCAATGCAGCCTTTTTCCCAATTCCCATTCATCTCCACGATGGAATTTTATAATTTCCTTTGCAGCACTTAAAGTATCGGCTGAGCTACGCACATATCCATTGAAACTTTTCAAATCGGGCAAAGTATGAGGCCACAGCACATGTTTTTCTTAAGTCAAATGAATGGAATGTGAATGGAGGTTTTTGTGAATTTTCTTTTAGAAAATCTAATTTGTCTACCAATTAAAGCATGATAACTATGTCAATTAATTTTTGTTTTATTTGGTTATGCGTAGCCACTTGTCTTGACAGTGTCCACAGCCAATTTTGTGTTTCCAACTCTAACAGAAAAAAAAAATGTGTGGGGCTTTTCCTTAGTGTTTAGTCATGGCTATGAGTCATTTCTGAAGAGAAACGCTATCGGGCGTTCCCTGCTAATATGGTCACTTTTGAGACAACAAGATCTTTGGACTGCATTACTCAGCCTTATCTGTGACATTACTTCAGAAAATACCAAGTCACCCCCACAGTGTAATCGCTGCGATAAGGATGTGAGCAACAGTCATATCCTTGTGAAAGACCTTTCCGATTGCATTTGCTTTGTCTCTGCTGATGCTTCCTCTGGTCTCCATCATTTCCGCTCTCTTTCCATTTCCAAATGATAGAAAAATGGAGGCGGCGACATCGGGGAGCCCAGACTTCCTTCCCTGCTCCAATGAAGCATTTGATGCTCCTCCATTCAATAAGGAAACATGCCCCCATGGGTCGACAGTGGCAGCGCACGCAAATGAGAGGGGTCCTTCTCCTTGGTTTGCCGTCCCAAAGTGCACTTCCTCACACATCACAGCCTAGCTTCCCTACACCGGGCCAGTCAGGAGGCTCTCATGTGTATGCATTTGTGCCACATTATTCAGAGAGTGCTTCGACTGACCCCCACCTGGCATTTAAATTCCCTGACCAACCGGCTAGTCATGCCCCAATGACACTACCGCTGCTCCAACCGCATTCTTTATGCAGCTCTTACTCAGAGCTGACTGGAGACTCGCTGGAACAGCCTTCTAGGTTAGGCCAACTGTTATGTGACACAAGGCTGTTTTATTCAGACGGATACGCCGGCCTCCCAAGCTTCTGTTTCCTGGCTGGGCACACTCAAGGTTATGCACATAGTCACATACTATACTCTGCACACCTACACACTACTCGTTATACATGTAACACAAGGGGGGAAATCAACAGTGCTGTTTTACTTTTTAACACTGGCTATTTATTATCCACAGATTTTCTGCACTTCAAGGAATCCATCTCATAATAACTGAATTGAAGGGAAGCAAAATTGAATTTTATTCTTGTTTCAATTCATCATGGAATTATTGGCTACTATTCATTAGAATCCAGAAACTGAATATAATCGTGATGACCTTCCATCCAATATGTATTTTTTCCACTCCTCTCCCGTGAGCTGATTGTTCAAACTTTTCAAAGACGGTTCCACTCGACGTTTCCTCTCTCTTTTCGATTAGACAATTTCACATTAAGGATTATAACCTTTGAATGGAGTCCATGGACTTAGCCTAGCCTAGCATTCTCCCTCCTCAACTGTGTTCCCACTCCATGGCCTCACGCTGTCACAGCAGGGGCACTTTGAAGTTCTCATTTAAGGGTTTATCAGATGTCTCTCATGCTTATCGGCCTTCATTATTGCTCGTTGGCTATTTAACAATAATTTGGGGAATTCGGGGGGAGGGGGGGGGGGACATGGCGTGGAAATTAGGGTACAAGGGCAACTGTTAAGCGAGCTTCAGTGCTCCAGCTGAGCTGAGTCAATATCATAAAGACCCCCTCACGTACTAAAGGGGATTGATTCAAAATGACTTCTTTGCTTTGATATTGATTGGTGATGTGTTCCCACAGGGGGGATCCGCCACATTGTCTTAATGACTGTTTGCTCAGGCCGTCATTTATTTGAGAGCGATGCTGAAGAGCCGGGGACCGAGCCCTTGACATACGGAGGCACTCGGGGGTCATAATGACTCACAAGGTCAGAGTGTGGCTCACAGGGGGTGAGGTCATACTGATCCACTGCACCACCGCGGGCCGGTGCGGGAGTGTGCCGTGTCTGACAGCAAGTAAATCAGCACTTAATGACTTCTGGACTATAGCGTGCCACAGGAAGGAGTCCTAAAACCCGGAAGTTAGCGTCACACGGTTCCCTCGTCTGGAAGTCGATGGGTTTTTTGCATGGGGATTTTGGTTAGATGCCTGAAATAAGGTCTGTGGTTAATACAAGTTAATGAAACCTGAGACGTTTGTGTTCAGCAAGATAATCTTCCCAAATGAAGATTTTTTTTAATGAATTTTCTAAGTGTTTTCTAAAGCCCAGTTCAGATCAATGAAGTTAAAATTTGCAACTGCTTACAATGCGCTGCAACTCTGGATACCTTTAAAATAGGCTGGAGTGGAGATCACTGAGCTGAGATGGGTCTGTTCAGACCGCTCCAACTTTGTTCTAGAACAGTTTCGTTGCGTTGCGAATCATTGGTGTGAACTGGGCTTAAAAAAAAAATCTTTTTTTATCACATTTACGCTTCAAAAATCATAAAAGTGGTGTTCGTTTGTGCAGATGATCTTGCTGAACACAAAGGTCTCAGTTTCATAAACTTGTCTTAACCACAGACCGTATTTCAGGTATCTAACCAAAATTCCCATACAACAATCTCATTGACTTCCAGACGAGGGAACGCAGTACAATGCTAACTTCCGCTTTGCCGTAGAAAAATACGTCATCCCTGCTTTACTCGATGATGACGACCTACAAAAACAGGGCAATTGGATAAAATAGCTTAATAACTAACCAACTGTTAGTGGCCTGCCTGTGGTCGGACAAGAAAGGACTATGGGCCCATTGAACAAATGTGGAAAATATGTAGGAGTGAAACTAGCTCCATAAGTGGGCACTCAGGGTACCTTTATAAGCCTCTGGTCCTAAACCCCTGATATTTATGGGCCTACCTCCACCAGCCCTCGTTTACAGGAGCCTCTTTAGGATTTATGGCAGCTCTAAATCAGGACTGAAAGCGAGAGGACACAAAGGATTTTCCTAAGGGCAAAGCAGGAACATCTTACATCCGGCTCTTCAGACTGAAATGGTGGAATCTGTGAAACGAGCAGCCTTTTGGATGTATTGCTAAGTTCTCTTTGCAGAGAATGTGCCCATTACACAAGTGGCTCCAGCGTATCAACATATTCTGCAATCAGTTTTCATTGCACGCCGTACGTTGAACTCATAGCGGCGCTCTTCTCTGCCTCGGTGCACATGCCTTTCAACGGCATGTTCACAATGAAAAGCTATGATTACATGGCCCTCCAACACCTGCAGATTGTTGCTGTTTACACTGACTCTATGTAGTTGAGCTGAGATGGAATGGAAACAGCCGTGAGTTGATGGTTTCATAAATCGCAGTTCACACGAGACGTTTATCCGTCAGTTGCTCTTGTCGCTCAAATAGGAGTTAAAGTAAAAACACACTCGACAGGCTGCAATGTAAGAGTTCAACCATCCTATCACACACACACACACACACACACGCGCGTGCATGGGTGCACACACACGCACACGCACACACACACGCACACGCACGCACACACACACACACACACACACACACACACACACACACCATTCATTTGATGTCTCCCACACAATGTGCTTCTCTCATTAACAGGAAAAAAGGCTGGAGTCATTAAGTCACATGACGTGAATATTGCACTCCATGTGACCCTATTACCGTTGAGTCTAATCACCTTAAAATTCCACAATATTACGGTAGCAAACAGGAAGCCAGACTACATTTAACCCTTGACCTCTACACTGAGCTGGCTCCTCTGTCTGGCCCGAGGTGGACATGCTGCTTCCGTTTGAAATGCCATCTAAGTTGGATAATCAAAAGCATTCTCCTCAGCAGCCCTTCCAGACAGCCCTTCATCACTAGTCCTTCCAGTAGACTGTCTGCAGCGCTTGATGTCCACTACACAGGCTCCAACAACACCAAACAATGCACTTTGATAAGAGCCTGTGTTATTTCCATTATCCAATTGGTCTCTTTGCGTATATGCTGAGATATGCTTTGGTGCGACATATACCAGCGCCTTTCAAGTCACAGCCGGGAGAAATCTTGTGCTAAAAAGCCACTTCTGCACTCTGCAGACACAATGAATAGCGAACACGCAACGCAAGCCAGCACAAGAGCAGGGCTTCTAAAAATTGAGGCCTATCGCTTTGAGAAATCGCAGATTCTTTAACACAAAGATTCCCACATACCGGCGGTGACGTCGGCCGTGGCCAGATTAGCGGCAAGAAAACAAAAAGGCGAAACAATAAATGCTCCATGAATAATTGCTGTTTGGATATAGGCCACCGCACGGGAGATTGATAAGTCATATCTGTTTTTCCTTCTTTGGTATGCAGAGAGCAGACTCGACGGCTATCGGAGCATGTTTGGTAGATTGTTTGGGATAGACTTGTTTGAGACCCACATTATTCTCCCTGGGCAAGAACAGAGGGAGACAAAGCAGGAGAGCAGAGTACAAGGCAGATAGGGAGATGTGGGTAGATGACTATTCTAGGGGGGCTGAGATCCCACCCAGTGAGGGTCCCACGGGACCAGTGCGAATGCCCATTATCCACAAAGATCAGCCCAGGGAATGATCGAGGAGATAGGGTCCAGCGTGAGTGTGAAGCTCCGTCATGCTGAAGCACTCTGCCAGACGAGTCTGAAAGCCAATTAAGGAGCATGTTAGAGAGGTGGAGCAACACGTCAAGGTGCACAATAAGGTTGTTTTGTTCGTGAAGTTTGGCAGGTTCACAACTTCATTAAACAATTAGCCACAGCTGCCTGAAGAAATACCCTTTGCTTCAATTCCTAAAGGAAAGTAGAAGACTAGGCAAAACCTAGTATGCCAGGCAGCATGTGTGTGACATCACTGATGACATCATCACTGACATCATCACCAATGACATCTGAGCAATTGTGATGTCTTGGTGATGATGTCAGTGATGATGTCATCTGTGGACATTTACAGTCACAGACAGCCAGATTTAGGCCGGCAGCCAGCTGCCTGGCAAAAATCGAGGGGGCAGTCTCAGTTGGTCGCATTGAGGCCAATGCGCAAATGCAAAAAACTGCAGTTTCTCGAATGGCCACTTGAGGCTGGCTGCAAAAGGGAATCAATCCCCATTT
>NW_028151159.1:0-36052 GCF_964638095.1 Poromitra crassiceps | reverse complement strand
ATGCCCTCTGAGAAACAATTAGACTTGTGCCTAGTGTTGTCTGTTTCTCAATTAGAGGCCTGTGAGTGACTCCAACACACTGATTTGTGTGTGTTGTGTCAGAGAGGTAGAGAAATTATTGAATGTATCTAAGCCAATGCTGCAACATTCTGTGAGCTGTGCCTCTTGTCCAGTGGACATTGTTGCCCTGTGTCGTGAATTCCTGAAGTGGCAACAGGGGTATGGCTTTCAGTCTCTCTACTATAACGTGGTTCAAGTATTCAAGCATCTCAATCGACTGTTGTGGCAGATGCTGTGAATAGTTGACCATTGGCACCCATATATTAGCCAGGGGGAACCGCTCTTGTAGAGCTATGACCGCTTCCATCAAGTATCTGCACAGGGTGGATCTATCAGTCCAGGTATGGCAATTAATCCCCATAGCCAGGATGACCTTTGTGACCTCTGTGCAGACAGTTGTATTGGTCATGAGAGCTGGAATATGGCCAAAATGGGCCTCGGGGTAACTGTCTATCTGCAGTTGGGGGCATCTAAACCCACGGATCCTCCCTGGGCTAGAATCCCCTAAGATCAACCATTCTGTATTAACGGTTAGATCCCAACCCCTGTGTGGGAAGGCATGTCTGGTTGGCCTTTGATCCTTAGTCGTTAGGTCCTTTGTACGCCACTGTTGTATGAGTTTAACCAAACAGGTGTACCTGCCCTCCGCTCTTGTTGTGGGAGAGGTCACAGGTCCTGGCCCTACTTGCAGTCTCTGGTTGAGTCTTCCAGAGCTGTCAAGCTCAGGCTGGTCAGTTTGTACGTGCGTGTCATGGTCAGAATGGAAATCCAAATGGGACACTCCTCTGACATTAAGCATTATTATTAATGTAGGCCTATATGTTCCATGCAAAGCTGCTTCTTGTGGGGGCATTGCCTGCCCCACATATAGTACTGTGGCTAGTACAGACCAGACTCTTGCCTCAATCATGGCCTCTGCTGTTTTTTTTAGTATTAAACTGCAGGTTGGCCAGAGTTCTCCTTGCCCATTTCGTTGCTGTTAGAAAAGGTGCATGCCATTCTGATGGCATCATATGAGGCATGGTGTTAACCTCAGTCTGCATCATGGTCAAATAATGATCCCTCAGACTCTTTACTATGGCCCATTTCCCACTCTGTAATGTGTTCCTCTAAGATCTGCTTCAATTCTGGAGTGAGACCAAATGGTCTGATTAACTCTCTATTGGCTTGAAGGATCTTTTCAAACCCTGGTGGAGGAGTGTCTTGGCAAAAATTAGCTAAATGATGTGTTGCCTTTATCAATTTCAGCATTAATTTTGCTCTACCCTTATGTTCAAGGTCTAACAACTCCTCATTATAATCCCCACTGATCACTATGCTACCAGGTGTATCTGATCGTTCAGGTGACTGGTGCTGATCTGGATTGGGGAGATGACAGGGATCTGCTCTCTGCCAGTCCAGGGGTCTAAATGATCACCCCCCTCCGCATCAAGGTGCTCTGGAGTGTCATCGGCTGGAACCACAGCCTCCTGCTGTGGTAGCTGCCACAGATGGAAAGTCTCCTCCCCCCAGTCCTGTGACTGGGGGTCGTCCTTAACCTACATCCCCTGTGAATGGTGGCGTGCAGTTGGTGCAGATAACTGAATCATATTCACTGCCGTTACATGCAGCTTCCAGCCTGGGTGCTATTTCTCTACCTCTCAATGTCAGGTTTTGTTCTAGTTCCTGTCCTGACAGGGACTCGTCCCTTCCATATTCCAATGCCCTGTAGGCATTGTATTGTTGTTGCCAAGGCTCTAAATTTGACGCTTGGTTAACATGGGAAGGCCTCGCAGTGGATGTGGCACTGGGTATATATCAGGGCTTGTAAAAGGCACACTGGGCGGGTGTATATCTATCCTAGACCCCAGGTGTGTAGCAGATTTATCCTTGCTTCTAGACATGCCTACCCAGGCAATTTTGATGCTGTGTATCTGACTGCTCTGTTTATGTTACAGACAGTCAGTCATTTTCTGCATACAGACGTTACTGAGTTTTATTTAAACCAAAGGGTTTAATCCTGCTTGTAGTGCCGCAGTGTCTCTTCTTAGCCCTAAGAAGGGCTGTTTCTTCTGGTCCTGATAAGGACCTTTTTGCTGCTTGCTCTTGATTTTGGTCCGCGTGTCTTTCTTGAACGCGTCCAATAAGGAACTTAGGTCATAGAAAATCGTCAACTTAATCTGTAACACGACGCGTTTCGATCATCAAGGATCTCATCAGGTGTTATCAAGTTGACTGTGATCAAAAAATGTGACTTAGTGGGTCTTCAATGAGGCTTGAGTGAACAAAGAGCTTTTGCAGCGATGCGGTCTGTTCGGTTGTCTCCAGCACAGTGAGCTCCTCGCAGAGCGAGCCGCTTCACTGGCTGGAGGGGCGTGGTTAAGCTCCCACCCCAGAGAAAGTATTTTACTCTGGCACCTAAGTGACGCACTTTCTCCTACTATTAACCTCTCATAAAATTTTCTGAATAGAAAATAAATTACTTTAAATAAAAGTAAGTATGAAACAAAAAGAAATGGTTCAAAAATTCCATTCCCTCGACCTTTCGTGGTCTGTTCCAGTTTTGGGGTGCCACCCTGCAAGGTCGGACGCCTGCCATGCCGCCCCTTGCAAAACAAGTCCATGCATATCCCTGTGTGTGTTTTGACTGTGAGCCTGTGCCATGGGACAAATCCACCATGTGGTTGAGTCCCCCTTGCATCAGGTGAACAGTCAAAATCACACTCTACCATATTTTTCATCCTGGCATTTACTGGCCCTCAGCATGTTTATGCCTCCTTGGATCAATGTTTGAACACCTCTGAATCACAGGATCCGTAAGTGTGTCACCCACAAGCACTCAGGTACACTTTCATGATATCAGGCCGGGTACATCGTGCCACTTCGGGGCAACAGGGTCTTAACCCACATGTAGTCCATCACTGCAACCATGAAGCCCCCATTAATGCCCAGGAGTGACTCCTCGTATATCCTATGACCCCAGGGTCAAGACAGTGACAGCAATATTGGGCCTTCAAATTAAGGCATGCTTTTACAATTTGATTTCCTCCAGTCAATTGATCTATGTTGTATGTTCAAGGTCCCAATTAAATTTAGGGTTAGGCCAGGGTGACAATTTTCTTTAGGGGTAAACTTGGTTCGGTTTAGGGCCTAGATCTAATTAAACGTGAATTGGAGGGGTTAAGGTGTGTATTTATAATAGGATGGGGTTAGTTAACTGCACAATAAGGTGATTGGTTAAGTTCAGGCACTAAAGGGCATGGTTAGGTTATGGGTTAAGGGATAGGCGATGGTTATGTCTATACAAAATGCCTAGGTTAGGTTTAGGCATATGTGTTTATATGCATAAGCAGTGTTATATTTAGGCTAAAGTACGGCCTTCAAAATGCTCGATTTGGCATGTCACTGCTATGACTGTTACACAAAGCACTAGGCTAGGCATCTGTTATGACATATATAAGCAGTGTTATATTGGGCTAAAGTATGGCCTTCAAAGTGCTCGACCAGGCTTAAGCACTGCTGTGGCTGTTCTGTTTACATTGTGTGCTTTAAAACAAGCTCAGCAACAAGAACAGTGTTTCTCATGTGATGCCTGCTTGGGTCAATGCCTGGACACCTTTGAATCACAGGATACACCAGTGTGCCACCTCCAAGCACTCAAGCACACTCTCATGGTATCCAAACCATGAAGTCCCCTCCAATGCTCAGGAGGGACTCCTCGTGCACCCCGCGACCCCAGGGTCAAGACAGTGACACCAATACTGGGCTTTCAAACTGAGACTCCTGATTACATTCCTGGCCTTTCAAACTAGGTGTTAAGCCTTGTAACAGGGATATTAAATAAGGGGGCAAAACCAACTTAAATCGTAGGAGAGGTTTATAGTTCCATCTAGTGGTTGAGACAAGGCCTAACATGGCTTTTAAGTGTGTAAGTGGGAGCCAGGCAGGGCTTTTCTGCATGTCAGCCATGTCCAATGTTATGCAGTTTAAAAATCAGCATCAAATTGTGGGGACCTGGTTCTGGCCTCCACAGCAAGGTCATACCATGACCTTTGCCAGACATGACTGTACTATGCAGTTAGTCAGCATCAAAGGTCTTGTTATGACCTTTAAATGAGGGTCTTCGTTGTTTTTTAAGTAGTTTAACAACTTTTTGTACACCAGGTTGGTGTTATAATTGCATCCACTGCCCTTCATCATAAAGCATTCAAGATTGGGTCCTGGGTGATAGAAAACAGGGGCCTGGCCACTCGGCACAGTGTCAGGATCTGGCCGGGTTAGGTTTGGGGGAAAAGTTGTGACCGAGGCTAAAGGCCTCGGTCTATGGCACGCTCTCGATAACACTGTCCTGAGCGTCCCATCACCAGGTCCCTGCTCCCTATGCAACTCCCATGGACGGCTCTCCTGTTACTGAGATGAAGTGAGAAATGGCTTCCCTTAATACCATTTGAAGACTACGCATACCGCGGCTTATGACTGTGGTGTATACCAAACAAGTCATGCCCTCTGAGAAACAATTAGACTTGTGCCTAGTGTTGGTCTGTTTCTCAATTAGAGGCCTGTGAGTGACTCCAACACACTGATTTGTGTGTGTTGTGTCAGAGAGGTAGAGAAATTATTGAATGTATCTAAGCCAATGCTGCAACATTCTGTGAGCTGTGCCTCTTGTCCAGTGGACATTGTTGCCCTGTGTCGTGAATTCCTGAAGTGGCAACAGGGGTATGGCTTTCAGTCTCTCTACTATAACGTGGTTCAAGTATTCAAGCATCTCAATCGACTGTTGTGGCAGATGCTGTGAATAGTTGACCATTGGCACCCATATATTAGCCAGGGGGAACCGCTCTTGTAGAGCTATGACCGCTTCCATCAAGTATCTGCACAGGGTGGATCTATCAGTCCAGGTATGGCAATTAATCCCCATAGCCAGGATGACCTTTGTGACCTCTGTGCAGACAGTTGTATTGGTCATGAGAGCTGGAATATGGCCAAAATGGGCCTCGGGGTAACTGTCTATCTGCAGTTGGGGGCATCTAAACCCACGGATCCTCCCTGGGCTAGAATCCCCTAAGATCAACCATTCTGTATTAACGGTTAGATCCCAACCCCTGTGTGGGAAGGCATGTCTGGTTGGCCTTTGATCCTTAGTCGTTAGGTCCTTTGTACGCCACTGTTGTATGAGTTTAACCAAACAGGTGTACCTGCCCTCCGCTCTTGTTGTGGGAGAGGTCACAGGTCCTGGCCCTACTTGCAGTCTCTGGTTGAGTCTTCCAGAGCTGTCAAGCTCAGGCTGGTCAGTTTGTACGTGCGTGTCATGGTCAGAATGGAAATCCAAATGGGACACTCCTCTGACATTAAGCATTATTATTAATGTAGGCCTATATGTTCCATGCAAAGCTGCTTCTTGTGGGGGCATTGCCTGCCCCACATATAGTACTGTGGCTAGTACAGACCAGACTCTTGCCTCAATCATGGCCTCTGCTGTTTTTTTAGTATTAAACTGCAGGTTGGCCAGAGTTCTCCTTGCCCATTTCGTTGCTGTTAGAAAAGGTGCATGCCATTCTGATGGCATCATATGAGGCATGGTGTTAACCTCAGTCTGCATCATGGTCAAATAATGATCCCTCAGACTCTTTACTATGGCCATTTCCCACTCTGTAATGTGTTCCTCTAAGATCTGCTTCAATTCTGGAGTGAGACCAAATGGTCTGATTAACTCTCTATTGGCTTGAAGGATCTTTTCAAACCCTGGTGGAGGAGTGTCTTGGCAAAAATTAGCTAAATGATGTGTTGCCTTTATCAATTTCAGCATTAATTTTGCTCTACCCTTATGTTCAGGGTCTAACAACTCCTCATTATAATCCCCACTGATCACTATGCTACCAGGTGTATCTGATCGTTCAGGTGACTGGTGCTGATCTGGATTGGGGAGATGACAGGGATCTGCTCTCTGCCAGTCCCAGGGGTCTAAATGATCACCCCCCTCCGCATCAAGGTGCTCTGGAGTGTCATCGGCTGGAACCACAGCCTCCTGCTGTGGTAGCTGCCACAGATGGAAAGTCTCCTCCCCCCAGTCCTGTGACTGGGGGTCGTCCTTAACTACATCCCCTGTGAATGGTGGCGTGCAGTTGGTGCAGATAACTGAATCATATTCACTGCCGTTACATGCAGCTTCCAGCCTGGGTGCTATTTCTCTACCTCTCAATGTCAGGTTTTGTTCTAGTTCCTGTCCTGACAGGGACTCGTCCCTTCCATATTCCAATGCCCTGTAGGCATTGTATTGTTGTTGCCAAGGCTCTAAATTTGACGCTTGGTTAACATGGGAAGGCCTCGGCAGTGGATGTGGCACTGGGTATATATCAGGGCTTGTAAAAGGCACACTGGGCGGGTGTATATCTATCCTAGACCCCAGGTGTGTAGCAGATTTATCCTTGCTTCTAGACATGCCTACCCAGGCAATTTTGATGCTGTGTATCTGACTGCTCTGTTTATGTTACAGACAGTCAGTCATTTTCTGCATACAGACGTTACTGAGTTTTATTTAAACCAAAGGGTTTAATCCTGCTTGTAGTGCCGCAGTGTCTCTTCTTAGCCCTAAGAAGGGCTGTTTCTTCTGGTCCTGATAAGGACCTTTTTGCTGCTTGCTCTTGATTTTGGTCCGCGTGTCTTTCTTGAACGCGTCCAATAAGGAACTTAGGTCATAGAAAATCGTCAACTTAATCTGTAACACGACGCGTTTCGATCATCAAGGATCTCATCAGGTGTTATCAAGTTGACTGTGATCAAAAAATGTGACTTAGTGGGTCTTCAATGAGGCTTGAGTGAACAAAGAGCTTTTGCAGCGATGCGGTCTGTTCGGTTGTCTCCAGCACAGTGAGCTCCTCGCAGAGCGAGCCGCTTCACTGGCTGGAGGGGCGTGGTTAAGCTCCCACCCCAGAGAAAGTATTTTACTCTGGCACCTAAGTGACGCACTTTCTCCTACTATTAACCTCTCATAAAATTTTCTGAATAGAAAATAAATTACTTTAAATAAAAGTAAGTATGAAACAAAAAGAAATGGTTCAAAAATTCCATTCCCTCGACCTTTCGTGGTCTGTTCCAGTTTTGGGGTGCCACCCTGCAAGGTCGGACGCCTGCCATGCCGCCCCTTGCAAAACAAGTCCATGCATATCCCTGTGTGTGTTTTGACTGTGAGCCTGTGCCATGGGACAAATCCACCATGTGGTTGAGTCCCCCTTGCATCAGGTGAACAGTCAAAATCACACTCTACCATATTTTTCATCCTGGCATTTACTGGCCCTCAGCATGTTTATGCCTCCTTGGATCAATGTTTGAACACCTCTGAATCACAGGATCCGTAAGTGTGTCACCCACAAGCACTCAGGTACACTTTCATGATATCAGGCCGGGTACATCGTGCCACTTCGGGGCAACAGGGTCTTAACCCACATGTAGTCCATCACTGCAACCATGAAGCCCCCATTAATGCCCAGGAGTGACTCCTCGTATATCCTATGACCCCAGGGTCAAGACAGTGACAGCAATATTGGGCCTTCAAATTAAGGCATGCTTTTACAATTTGATTTCCTCCAGTCAATTGATCTATGTTGTATGTTCAAGGTCCCAATTAAATTTAGGGTTAGGCCAGGGTGACAATTTTCTTTAGGGGTAAACTTGGTTCGGTTTAGGGCCTAGATCTAATTAAACGTGAATTGGAGGGGTTAAGGTGTGTATTTATAATAGGATGGGGTTAGTTAACTGCACAATAAGGTGATTGGTTAAGTTCAGGCACTAAAGGGCATGGTTAGGTTATGGGTTAAGGGATAGGCGATGGTTATGTCTATACAAAATGCCTAGGTTAGGTTTAGGCATATGTGTTTATATGCATAAGCAGTGTTATATTTAGGCTAAAGTACGGCCTTCAAAATGCTCGATTTGGCATGTCACTGCTATGACTGTTACACAAAGCACTAGGCTAGGCATCTGTTATGACATATATAAGCAGTGTTATATTGGGCTAAAGTATGGCCTTCAAAGTGCTCGACCAGGCTTAAGCACTGCTGTGGCTGTTCTGTTTACATTGTGTGCTTTAAAACAAGCTCAGCAACAAGAACAGTGTTTCTCATGTGATGCCTGCTTGGGTCAATGCCTGGACACCTTTGAATCACAGGATACACCAGTGTGCCACCTCCAAGCACTCAAGCACACTCTCATGGTATCCAAACCATGAAGTCCCCTCCAATGCTCAGGAGGGACTCCTCGTGCACCCCGCGACCCCAGGGTCAAGACAGTGACACCAATACTGGGCTTTCAAACTGAGACTCCTGATTACATTCCTGGCCTTTCAAACTAGGTGTTAAGCCTTGTAACAGGGATATTAAATAAGGGGGCAAAACCAACTTAAATCGTAGGAGAGGTTTATAGTTCCATCTAGTGGTTGAGACAAGGCCTAACATGGCTTTTAAGTGTGTAAGTGGGAGCCAGGCAGGGCTTTTCTGCATGTCAGCCATGTCCAATGTTATGCAGTTTAAAAATCAGCATCAAATTGTGGGGACCTGGTTCTGGCCTCCACAGCAAGGTCATACCATGACCTTTGCCAGACATGACTGTACTATGCAGTTAGTCAGCATCAAAGGTCTTGTTATGACCTTTAAATGAGGGTCTTCGTTGTTTTTTAAGTAGTTTAACAACTTTTTGTACACCAGGTTGGTGTTATAATTGCATCCACTGCCCTTCATCATAAAGCATTCAAGATTGGGTCCTGGGTGATAGAAAACAGGGGCCTGGCCACTCGGCACAGTGTCAGGATCTGGCCGGGTTAGGTTTGGGGGAAAAGTTGTGACCGAGGCTAAAGGCCTCGGTCTATGGCACGCTCTCGATAACACTGTCCTGAGCGTCCCATCACCAGGTCCCTGCTCCCTATGCAACTCCCATGGACGGCTCTCCTGTTACTGAGATGAAGTGAGAAATGGCTTCCCTTAATACCATTTGAAGACTACGCATACCGCGGCTTATGACTGTGGTGTATACCAAACAAGTCATGCCCTCTGAGAAACAATTAGACTTGTGCCTAGTGTTGGTCTGTTTCTCAATTAGAGGCCTGTGAGTGACTCCAACACACTGATTTGTGTGTGTTGTGTCAGAGAGGTAGAGAAATTATTGAATGTATCTAAGCCAATGCTGCAACATTCTGTGAGCTGTGCCTCTTGTCCAGTGGACATTGTTGCCCTGTGTCGTGAATTCCTGAAGTGGCAACAGGGGTATGGCTTTCAGTCTCTCTACTATAACGTGGTTCAAGTATTCAAGCATCTCAATCGACTGTTGTGGCAGATGCTGTGAATAGTTGACCATTGGCACCCATATATTAGCCAGGGGGAACCGCTCTTGTAGAGCTATGACCGCTTCCATCAAGTATCTGCACAGGGTGGATCTATCAGTCCAGGTATGGCAATTAATCCCCATAGCCAGGATGACCTTTGTGACCTCTGTGCAGACAGTTGTATTGGTCATGAGAGCTGGAATATGGCCAAAATGGGCCTCGGGGTAACTGTCTATCTGCAGTTGGGGGCATCTAAACCCACGGATCCTCCCTGGGCTAGAATCCCCTAAGATCAACCATTCTGTATTAACGGTTAGATCCCAACCCCTGTGTGGGAAGGCATGTCTGGTTGGCCTTTGATCCTTAGTCGTTAGGTCCTTTGTACGCCACTGTTGTATGAGTTTAACCAAACAGGTGTACCTGCCCTCCGCTCTTGTTGTGGGAGAGGTCACAGGTCCTGGCCCTACTTGCAGTCTCTGGTTGAGTCTTCCAGAGCTGTCAAGCTCAGGCTGGTCAGTTTGTACGTGCGTGTCATGGTCAGAATGGAAATCCAAATGGGACACTCCTCTGACATTAAGCATTATTATTAATGTAGGCCTATATGTTCCATGCAAAGCTGCTTCTTGTGGGGGCATTGCCTGCCCCACATATAGTACTGTGGCTAGTACAGACCAGACTCTTGCCTCAATCATGGCCTCTGCTGTTTTTTTAGTATTAAACTGCAGGTTGGCCAGAGTTCTCCTTGCCCATTTCGTTGCTGTTAGAAAAGGTGCATGCCATTCTGATGGCATCATATGAGGCATGGTGTTAACCTCAGTCTGCATCATGGTCAAATAATGATCCCTCAGACTCTTTACTATGGCCATTTCCCACTCTGTAATGTGTTCCTCTAAGATCTGCTTCAATTCTGGAGTGAGACCAAATGGTCTGATTAACTCTCTATTGGCTTGAAGGATCTTTTCAAACCCTGGTGGAGGAGTGTCTTGGCAAAAATTAGCTAAATGATGTGTTGCCTTTATCAATTTCAGCATTAATTTTGCTCTACCCTTATGTTCAGGGTCTAACAACTCCTCATTATAATCCCCACTGATCACTATGCTACCAGGTGTATCTGATCGTTCAGGTGACTGGTGCTGATCTGGATTGGGGAGATGACAGGGATCTGCTCTCTGCCAGTCCCAGGGGTCTAAATGATCACCCCCCTCCGCATCAAGGTGCTCTGGAGTGTCATCGGCTGGAACCACAGCCTCCTGCTGTGGTAGCTGCCACAGATGGAAAGTCTCCTCCCCCCAGTCCTGTGACTGGGGGTCGTCCTTAACTACATCCCCTGTGAATGGTGGCGTGCAGTTGGTGCAGATAACTGAATCATATTCACTGCCGTTACATGCAGCTTCCAGCCTGGGTGCTATTTCTCTACCTCTCAATGTCAGGTTTTGTTCTAGTTCCTGTCCTGACAGGGACTCGTCCCTTCCATATTCCAATGCCCTGTAGGCATTGTATTGTTGTTGCCAAGGCTCTAAATTTGACGCTTGGTTAACATGGGAAGGCCTCGGCAGTGGATGTGGCACTGGGTATATATCAGGGCTTGTAAAAGGCACACTGGGCGGGTGTATATCTATCCTAGACCCCAGGTGTGTAGCAGATTTATCCTTGCTTCTAGACATGCCTACCCAGGCAATTTTGATGCTGTGTATCTGACTGCTCTGTTTATGTTACAGACAGTCAGTCATTTTCTGCATACAGACGTTACTGAGTTTTATTTAAACCAAAGGGTTTAATCCTGCTTGTAGTGCCGCAGTGTCTCTTCTTAGCCCTAAGAAGGGCTGTTTCTTCTGGTCCTGATAAGGACCTTTTTGCTGCTTGCTCTTGATTTTGGTCCGCGTGTCTTTCTTGAACGCGTCCAATAAGGAACTTAGGTCATAGAAAATCGTCAACTTAATCTGTAACACGACGCGTTTCGATCATCAAGGATCTCATCAGGTGTTATCAAGTTGACTGTGATCAAAAAATGTGACTTAGTGGGTCTTCAATGAGGCTTGAGTGAACAAAGAGCTTTTGCAGCGATGCGGTCTGTTCGGTTGTCTCCAGCACAGTGAGCTCCTCGCAGAGCGAGCCGCTTCACTGGCTGGAGGGGCGTGGTTAAGCTCCCACCCCAGAGAAAGTATTTTACTCTGGCACCTAAGTGACGCACTTTCTCCTACTATTAACCTCTCATAAAATTTTCTGAATAGAAAATAAATTACTTTAAATAAAAGTAAGTATGAAACAAAAAGAAATGGTTCAAAAATTCCATTCCCTCGACCTTTCGTGGTCTGTTCCAGTTTTGGGGTGCCACCCTGCAAGGTCGGACGCCTGCCATGCCGCCCCTTGCAAAACAAGTCCATGCATATCCCTGTGTGTGTTTTGACTGTGAGCCTGTGCCATGGGACAAATCCACCATGTGGTTGAGTCCCCCTTGCATCAGGTGAACAGTCAAAATCACACTCTACCATATTTTTCATCCTGGCATTTACTGGCCCTCAGCATGTTTATGCCTCCTTGGATCAATGTTTGAACACCTCTGAATCACAGGATCCGTAAGTGTGTCACCCACAAGCACTCAGGTACACTTTCATGATATCAGGCCGGGTACATCGTGCCACTTCGGGGCAACAGGGTCTTAACCCACATGTAGTCCATCACTGCAACCATGAAGCCCCCATTAATGCCCAGGAGTGACTCCTCGTATATCCTATGACCCCAGGGTCAAGACAGTGACAGCAATATTGGGCCTTCAAATTAAGGCATGCTTTTACAATTTGATTTCCTCCAGTCAATTGATCTATGTTGTATGTTCAAGGTCCCAATTAAATTTAGGGTTAGGCCAGGGTGACAATTTTCTTTAGGGGTAAACTTGGTTCGGTTTAGGGCCTAGATCTAATTAAACGTGAATTGGAGGGGTTAAGGTGTGTATTTATAATAGGATGGGGTTAGTTAACTGCACAATAAGGTGATTGGTTAAGTTCAGGCACTAAAGGGCATGGTTAGGTTATGGGTTAAGGGATAGGCGATGGTTATGTCTATACAAAATGCCTAGGTTAGGTTTAGGCATATGTGTTTATATGCATAAGCAGTGTTATATTTAGGCTAAAGTACGGCCTTCAAAATGCTCGATTTGGCATGTCACTGCTATGACTGTTACACAAAGCACTAGGCTAGGCATCTGTTATGACATATATAAGCAGTGTTATATTGGGCTAAAGTATGGCCTTCAAAGTGCTCGACCAGGCTTAAGCACTGCTGTGGCTGTTCTGTTTACATTGTGTGCTTTAAAACAAGCTCAGCAACAAGAACAGTGTTTCTCATGTGATGCCTGCTTGGGTCAATGCCTGGACACCTTTGAATCACAGGATACACCAGTGTGCCACCTCCAAGCACTCAAGCACACTCTCATGGTATCCAAACCATGAAGTCCCCTCCAATGCTCAGGAGGGACTCCTCGTGCACCCCGCGACCCCAGGGTCAAGACAGTGACACCAATACTGGGCTTTCAAACTGAGACTCCTGATTACATTCCTGGCCTTTCAAACTAGGTGTTAAGCCTTGTAACAGGGATATTAAATAAGGGGGCAAAACCAACTTAAATCGTAGGAGAGGTTTATAGTTCCATCTAGTGGTTGAGACAAGGCCTAACATGGCTTTTAAGTGTGTAAGTGGGAGCCAGGCAGGGCTTTTCTGCATGTCAGCCATGTCCAATGTTATGCAGTTTAAAAATCAGCATCAAATTGTGGGGACCTGGTTCTGGCCTCCACAGCAAGGTCATACCATGACCTTTGCCAGACATGACTGTACTATGCAGTTAGTCAGCATCAAAGGTCTTGTTATGACCTTTAAATGAGGGTCTTCGTTGTTTTTTAAGTAGTTTAACAACTTTTTGTACACCAGGTTGGTGTTATAATTGCATCCACTGCCCTTCATCATAAAGCATTCAAGATTGGGTCCTGGGTGATAGAAAACAGGGGCCTGGCCACTCGGCACAGTGTCAGGATCTGGCCGGGTTAGGTTTGGGGGAAAAGTTGTGACCGAGGCTAAAGGCCTCGGTCTATGGCACGCTCTCGATAACACTGTCCTGAGCGTCCCATCACCAGGTCCCTGCTCCCTATGCAACTCCCATGGACGGCTCTCCTGTTACTGAGATGAAGTGAGAAATGGCTTCCCTTAATACCATTTGAAGACTACGCATACCGCGGCTTATGACTGTGGTGTATACCAAACAAGTCATGCCCTCTGAGAAACAATTAGACTTGTGCCTAGTGTTGGTCTGTTTCTCAATTAGAGGCCTGTGAGTGACTCCAACACACTGATTTGTGTGTGTTGTGTCAGAGAGGTAGAGAAATTATTGAATGTATCTAAGCCAATGCTGCAACATTCTGTGAGCTGTGCCTCTTGTCCAGTGGACATTGTTGCCCTGTGTCGTGAATTCCTGAAGTGGCAACAGGGGTATGGCTTTCAGTCTCTCTACTATAACGTGGTTCAAGTATTCAAGCATCTCAATCGACTGTTGTGGCAGATGCTGTGAATAGTTGACCATTGGCACCCATATATTAGCCAGGGGGAACCGCTCTTGTAGAGCTATGACCGCTTCCATCAAGTATCTGCACAGGGTGGATCTATCAGTCCAGGTATGGCAATTAATCCCCATAGCCAGGATGACCTTTGTGACCTCTGTGCAGACAGTTGTATTGGTCATGAGAGCTGGAATATGGCCAAAATGGGCCTCGGGGTAACTGTCTATCTGCAGTTGGGGGCATCTAAACCCACGGATCCTCCCTGGGCTAGAATCCCCTAAGATCAACCATTCTGTATTAACGGTTAGATCCCAACCCCTGTGTGGGAAGGCATGTCTGGTTGGCCTTTGATCCTTAGTCGTTAGGTCCTTTGTACGCCACTGTTGTATGAGTTTAACCAAACAGGTGTACCTGCCCTCCGCTCTTGTTGTGGGAGAGGTCACAGGTCCTGGCCCTACTTGCAGTCTCTGGTTGAGTCTTCCAGAGCTGTCAAGCTCAGGCTGGTCAGTTTGTACGTGCGTGTCATGGTCAGAATGGAAATCCAAATGGGACACTCCTCTGACATTAAGCATTATTATTAATGTAGGCCTATATGTTCCATGCAAAGCTGCTTCTTGTGGGGGCATTGCCTGCCCCACATATAGTACTGTGGCTAGTACAGACCAGACTCTTGCCTCAATCATGGCCTCTGCTGTTTTTTTAGTATTAAACTGCAGGTTGGCCAGAGTTCTCCTTGCCCATTTCGTTGCTGTTAGAAAAGGTGCATGCCATTCTGATGGCATCATATGAGGCATGGTGTTAACCTCAGTCTGCATCATGGTCAAATAATGATCCCTCAGACTCTTTACTATGGCCATTTCCCACTCTGTAATGTGTTCCTCTAAGATCTGCTTCAATTCTGGAGTGAGACCAAATGGTCTGATTAACTCTCTATTGGCTTGAAGGATCTTTTCAAACCCTGGTGGAGGAGTGTCTTGGCAAAAATTAGCTAAATGATGTGTTGCCTTTATCAATTTCAGCATTAATTTTGCTCTACCCTTATGTTCAGGGTCTAACAACTCCTCATTATAATCCCCACTGATCACTATGCTACCAGGTGTATCTGATCGTTCAGGTGACTGGTGCTGATCTGGATTGGGGAGATGACAGGGATCTGCTCTCTGCCAGTCCCAGGGGTCTAAATGATCACCCCCCTCCGCATCAAGGTGCTCTGGAGTGTCATCGGCTGGAACCACAGCCTCCTGCTGTGGTAGCTGCCACAGATGGAAAGTCTCCTCCCCCCAGTCCTGTGACTGGGGGTCGTCCTTAACTACATCCCCTGTGAATGGTGGCGTGCAGTTGGTGCAGATAACTGAATCATATTCACTGCCGTTACATGCAGCTTCCAGCCTGGGTGCTATTTCTCTACCTCTCAATGTCAGGTTTTGTTCTAGTTCCTGTCCTGACAGGGACTCGTCCCTTCCATATTCCAATGCCCTGTAGGCATTGTATTGTTGTTGCCAAGGCTCTAAATTTGACGCTTGGTTAACATGGGAAGGCCTCGGCAGTGGATGTGGCACTGGGTATATATCAGGGCTTGTAAAAGGCACACTGGGCGGGTGTATATCTATCCTAGACCCCAGGTGTGTAGCAGATTTATCCTTGCTTCTAGACATGCCTACCCAGGCAATTTTGATGCTGTGTATCTGACTGCTCTGTTTATGTTACAGACAGTCAGTCATTTTCTGCATACAGACGTTACTGAGTTTTATTTAAACCAAAGGGTTTAATCCTGCTTGTAGTGCCGCAGTGTCTCTTCTTAGCCCTAAGAAGGGCTGTTTCTTCTGGTCCTGATAAGGACCTTTTTGCTGCTTGCTCTTGATTTTGGTCCGCGTGTCTTTCTTGAACGCGTCCAATAAGGAACTTAGGTCATAGAAAATCGTCAACTTAATCTGTAACACGACGCGTTTCGATCATCAAGGATCTCATCAGGTGTTATCAAGTTGACTGTGATCAAAAAATGTGACTTAGTGGGTCTTCAATGAGGCTTGAGTGAACAAAGAGCTTTTGCAGCGATGCGGTCTGTTCGGTTGTCTCCAGCACAGTGAGCTCCTCGCAGAGCGAGCCGCTTCACTGGCTGGAGGGGCGTGGTTAAGCTCCCACCCCAGAGAAAGTATTTTACTCTGGCACCTAAGTGACGCACTTTCTCCTACTATTAACCTCTCATAAAATTTTCTGAATAGAAAATAAATTACTTTAAATAAAAGTAAGTATGAAACAAAAAGAAATGGTTCAAAAATTCCATTCCCTCGACCTTTCGTGGTCTGTTCCAGTTTTGGGGTGCCACCCTGCAAGGTCGGACGCCTGCCATGCCGCCCCTTGCAAAACAAGTCCATGCATATCCCTGTGTGTGTTTTGACTGTGAGCCTGTGCCATGGGACAAATCCACCATGTGGTTGAGTCCCCCTTGCATCAGGTGAACAGTCAAAATCACACTCTACCATATTTTTCATCCTGGCATTTACTGGCCCTCAGCATGTTTATGCCTCCTTGGATCAATGTTTGAACACCTCTGAATCACAGGATCCGTAAGTGTGTCACCCACAAGCACTCAGGTACACTTTCATGATATCAGGCCGGGTACATCGTGCCACTTCGGGGCAACAGGGTCTTAACCCACATGTAGTCCATCACTGCAACCATGAAGCCCCCATTAATGCCCAGGAGTGACTCCTCGTATATCCTATGACCCCAGGGTCAAGACAGTGACAGCAATATTGGGCCTTCAAATTAAGGCATGCTTTTACAATTTGATTTCCTCCAGTCAATTGATCTATGTTGTATGTTCAAGGTCCCAATTAAATTTAGGGTTAGGCCAGGGTGACAATTTTCTTTAGGGGTAAACTTGGTTCGGTTTAGGGCCTAGATCTAATTAAACGTGAATTGGAGGGGTTAAGGTGTGTATTTATAATAGGATGGGGTTAGTTAACTGCACAATAAGGTGATTGGTTAAGTTCAGGCACTAAAGGGCATGGTTAGGTTATGGGTTAAGGGATAGGCGATGGTTATGTCTATACAAAATGCCTAGGTTAGGTTTAGGCATATGTGTTTATATGCATAAGCAGTGTTATATTTAGGCTAAAGTACGGCCTTCAAAATGCTCGATTTGGCATGTCACTGCTATGACTGTTACACAAAGCACTAGGCTAGGCATCTGTTATGACATATATAAGCAGTGTTATATTGGGCTAAAGTATGGCCTTCAAAGTGCTCGACCAGGCTTAAGCACTGCTGTGGCTGTTCTGTTTACATTGTGTGCTTTAAAACAAGCTCAGCAACAAGAACAGTGTTTCTCATGTGATGCCTGCTTGGGTCAATGCCTGGACACCTTTGAATCACAGGATACACCAGTGTGCCACCTCCAAGCACTCAAGCACACTCTCATGGTATCCAAACCATGAAGTCCCCTCCAATGCTCGGGAGGGACTCCTCGTGCACCCCGCGACCCCAGGGTCAAGACAGTGACACCAATACTGGGCTTTCAAACTGAGACTCCTGATTACATTCCTGGCCTTTCAAACTAGGTGTTAAGCCTTGTAACAGGGATATTAAATAAGGGGGCAAAACCAACTTAAATCGTAGGAGAGGTTTATAGTTCCATCTAGTGGTTGAGACAAGGCCTAACATGGCTTTTAAGTGTGTAAGTGGGAGCCAGGCAGGGCTTTTCTGCATGTCAGCCATGTCCAATGTTATGCAGTTTAAAAATCAGCATCAAATTGTGGGGACCTGGTTCTGGCCTCCACAGCAAGGTCATACCATGACCTTTGCCAGACATGACTGTACTATGCAGTTAGTCAGCATCAAAGGTCTTGTTATGACCTTTAAATGAGGGTCTTCGTTGTTTTTTAAGTAGTTTAACAACTTTTTGTACACCAGGTTGGTGTTATAATTGCATCCACTGCCCTTCATCATAAAGCATTCAAGATTGGGTCCTGGGTGATAGAAAACAGGGGCCTGGCCACTCGGCACAGTGTCAGGATCTGGCCGGGTTAGGTTTGGGGGAAAAGTTGTGACCGAGGCTAAAGGCCTCGGTCTATGGCACGCTCTCGATAACACTGTCCTGAGCGTCCCATCACCAGGTCCCTGCTCCCTATGCAACTCCCATGGACGGCTCTCCTGTTACTGAGATGAAGTGAGAAATGGCTTCCCTTAATACCATTTGAAGACTACGCATACCGCGGCTTATGACTGTGGTGTATACCAAACAAGTCATGCCCTCTGAGAAACAATTAGACTTGTGCCTAGTGTTGGTCTGTTTCTCAATTAGAGGCCTGTGAGTGACTCCAACACACTGATTTGTGTGTGTTGTGTCAGAGAGGTAGAGAAATTATTGAATGTATCTAAGCCAATGCTGCAACATTCTGTGAGCTGTGCCTCTTGTCCAGTGGACATTGTTGCCCTGTGTCGTGAATTCCTGAAGTGGCAACAGGGGTATGGCTTTCAGTCTCTCTACTATAACGTGGTTCAAGTATTCAAGCATCTCAATCGACTGTTGTGGCAGATGCTGTGAATAGTTGACCATTGGCACCCATATATTAGCCAGGGGGAACCGCTCTTGTAGAGCTATGACCGCTTCCATCAAGTATCTGCACAGGGTGGATCTATCAGTCCAGGTATGGCAATTAATCCCCATAGCCAGGATGACCTTTGTGACCTCTGTGCAGACAGTTGTATTGGTCATGAGAGCTGGAATATGGCCAAAATGGGCCTCGGGGTAACTGTCTATCTGCAGTTGGGGGCATCTAAACCCACGGATCCTCCCTGGGCTAGAATCCCCTAAGATCAACCATTCTGTATTAACGGTTAGATCCCAACCCCTGTGTGGGAAGGCATGTCTGGTTGGCCTTTGATCCTTAGTCGTTAGGTCCTTTGTACGCCACTGTTGTATGAGTTTAACCAAACAGGTGTACCTGCCCTCCGCTCTTGTTGTGGGAGAGGTCACAGGTCCTGGCCCTACTTGCAGTCTCTGGTTGAGTCTTCCAGAGCTGTCAAGCTCAGGCTGGTCAGTTTGTACGTGCGTGTCATGGTCAGAATGGAAATCCAAATGGGACACTCCTCTGACATTAAGCATTATTATTAATGTAGGCCTATATGTTCCATGCAAAGCTGCTTCTTGTGGGGGCATTGCCTGCCCCACATATAGTACTGTGGCTAGTACAGACCAGACTCTTGCCTCAATCATGGCCTCTGCTGTTTTTTTAGTATTAAACTGCAGGTTGGCCAGAGTTCTCCTTGCCCATTTCGTTGCTGTTAGAAAAGGTGCATGCCATTCTGATGGCATCATATGAGGCATGGTGTTAACCTCAGTCTGCATCATGGTCAAATAATGATCCCTCAGACTCTTTACTATGGCCATTTCCCACTCTGTAATGTGTTCCTCTAAGATCTGCTTCAATTCTGGAGTGAGACCAAATGGTCTGATTAACTCTCTATTGGCTTGAAGGATCTTTTCAAACCCTGGTGGAGGAGTGTCTTGGCAAAAATTAGCTAAATGATGTGTTGCCTTTATCAATTTCAGCATTAATTTTGCTCTACCCTTATGTTCAGGGTCTAACAACTCCTCATTATAATCCCCACTGATCACTATGCTACCAGGTGTATCTGATCGTTCAGGTGACTGGTGCTGATCTGGATTGGGGAGATGACAGGGATCTGCTCTCTGCCAGTCCCAGGGGTCTAAATGATCACCCCCCTCCGCATCAAGGTGCTCTGGAGTGTCATCGGCTGGAACCACAGCCTCCTGCTGTGGTAGCTGCCACAGATGGAAAGTCTCCTCCCCCCAGTCCTGTGACTGGGGGTCGTCCTTAACTACATCCCCTGTGAATGGTGGCGTGCAGTTGGTGCAGATAACTGAATCATATTCACTGCCGTTACATGCAGCTTCCAGCCTGGGTGCTATTTCTCTACCTCTCAATGTCAGGTTTTGTTCTAGTTCCTGTCCTGACAGGGACTCGTCCCTTCCATATTCCAATGCCCTGTAGGCATTGTATTGTTGTTGCCAAGGCTCTAAATTTGACGCTTGGTTAACATGGGAAGGCCTCGGCAGTGGATGTGGCACTGGGTATATATCAGGGCTTGTAAAAGGCACACTGGGCGGGTGTATATCTATCCTAGACCCCAGGTGTGTAGCAGATTTATCCTTGCTTCTAGACATGCCTACCCAGGCAATTTTGATGCTGTGTATCTGACTGCTCTGTTTATGTTACAGACAGTCAGTCATTTTCTGCATACAGACGTTACTGAGTTTTATTTAAACCAAAGGGTTTAATCCTGCTTGTAGTGCCGCAGTGTCTCTTCTTAGCCCTAAGAAGGGCTGTTTCTTCTGGTCCTGATAAGGACCTTTTTGCTGCTTGCTCTTGATTTTGGTCCGCGTGTCTTTCTTGAACGCGTCCAATAAGGAACTTAGGTCATAGAAAATCGTCAACTTAATCTGTAACACGACGCGTTTCGATCATCAAGGATCTCATCAGGTGTTATCAAGTTGACTGTGATCAAAAAATGTGACTTAGTGGGTCTTCAATGAGGCTTGAGTGAACAAAGAGCTTTTGCAGCGATGCGGTCTGTTCGGTTGTCTCCAGCACAGTGAGCTCCTCGCAGAGCGAGCCGCTTCACTGGCTGGAGGGGCGTGGTTAAGCTCCCACCCCAGAGAAAGTATTTTACTCTGGCACCTAAGTGACGCACTTTCTCCTACTATTAACCTCTCATAAAATTTTCTGAATAGAAAATAAATTACTTTAAATAAAAGTAAGTATGAAACAAAAAGAAATGGTTCAAAAATTCCATTCCCTCGACCTTTCGTGGTCTGTTCCAGTTTTGGGGTGCCACCCTGCAAGGTCGGACGCCTGCCATGCCGCCCCTTGCAAAACAAGTCCATGCATATCCCTGTGTGTGTTTTGACTGTGAGCCTGTGCCATGGGACAAATCCACCATGTGGTTGAGTCCCCCTTGCATCAGGTGAACAGTCAAAATCACACTCTACCATATTTTTCATCCTGGCATTTACTGGCCCTCAGCATGTTTATGCCTCCTTGGATCAATGTTTGAACACCTCTGAATCACAGGATCCGTAAGTGTGTCACCCACAAGCACTCAGGTACACTTTCATGATATCAGGCCGGGTACATCGTGCCACTTCGGGGCAACAGGGTCTTAACCCACATGTAGTCCATCACTGCAACCATGAAGCCCCCATTAATGCCCAGGAGTGACTCCTCGTATATCCTATGACCCCAGGGTCAAGACAGTGACAGCAATATTGGGCCTTCAAATTAAGGCATGCTTTTACAATTTGATTTCCTCCAGTCAATTGATCTATGTTGTATGTTCAAGGTCCCAATTAAATTTAGGGTTAGGCCAGGGTGACAATTTTCTTTAGGGGTAAACTTGGTTCGGTTTAGGGCCTAGATCTAATTAAACGTGAATTGGAGGGGTTAAGGTGTGTATTTATAATAGGATGGGGTTAGTTAACTGCACAATAAGGTGATTGGTTAAGTTCAGGCACTAAAGGGCATGGTTAGGTTATGGGTTAAGGGATAGGCGATGGTTATGTCTATACAAAATGCCTAGGTTAGGTTTAGGCATATGTGTTTATATGCATAAGCAGTGTTATATTTAGGCTAAAGTACGGCCTTCAAAATGCTCGATTTGGCATGTCACTGCTATGACTGTTACACAAAGCACTAGGCTAGGCATCTGTTATGACATATATAAGCAGTGTTATATTGGGCTAAAGTATGGCCTTCAAAGTGCTCGACCAGGCTTAAGCACTGCTGTGGCTGTTCTGTTTACATTGTGTGCTTTAAAACAAGCTCAGCAACAAGAACAGTGTTTCTCATGTGATGCCTGCTTGGGTCAATGCCTGGACACCTTTGAATCACAGGATACACCAGTGTGCCACCTCCAAGCACTCAAGCACACTCTCATGGTATCCAAACCATGAAGTCCCCTCCAATGCTCAGGAGGGACTCCTCGTGCACCCCGCGACCCCAGGGTCAAGACAGTGACACCAATACTGGGCTTTCAAACTGAGACTCCTGATTACATTCCTGGCCTTTCAAACTAGGTGTTAAGCCTTGTAACAGGGATATTAAATAAGGGGGCAAAACCAACTTAAATCGTAGGAGAGGTTTATAGTTCCATCTAGTGGTTGAGACAAGGCCTAACATGGCTTTTAAGTGTGTAAGTGGGAGCCAGGCAGGGCTTTTCTGCATGTCAGCCATGTCCAATGTTATGCAGTTTAAAAATCAGCATCAAATTGTGGGGACCTGGTTCTGGCCTCCACAGCAAGGTCATACCATGACCTTTGCCAGACATGACTGTACTATGCAGTTAGTCAGCATCAAAGGTCTTGTTATGACCTTTAAATGAGGGTCTTCGTTGTTTTTTAAGTAGTTTAACAACTTTTTGTACACCAGGTTGGTGTTATAATTGCATCCACTGCCCTTCATCATAAAGCATTCAAGATTGGGTCCTGGGTGATAGAAAACAGGGGCCTGGCCACTCGGCACAGTGTCAGGATCTGGCCGGGTTAGGTTTGGGGGAAAAGTTGTGACCGAGGCTAAAGGCCTCGGTCTATGGCACGCTCTCGATAACACTGTCCTGAGCGTCCCATCACCAGGTCCCTGCTCCCTATGCAACTCCCATGGACGGCTCTCCTGTTACTGAGATGAAGTGAGAAATGGCTTCCCTTAATACCATTTGAAGACTACGCATACCGCGGCTTATGACTGTGGTGTATACCAAACAAGTCATGCCCTCTGAGAAACAATTAGACTTGTGCCTAGTGTTGGTCTGTTTCTCAATTAGAGGCCTGTGAGTGACTCCAACACACTGATTTGTGTGTGTTGTGTCAGAGAGGTAGAGAAATTATTGAATGTATCTAAGCCAATGCTGCAACATTCTGTGAGCTGTGCCTCTTGTCCAGTGGACATTGTTGCCCTGTGTCGTGAATTCCTGAAGTGGCAACAGGGGTATGGCTTTCAGTCTCTCTACTATAACGTGGTTCAAGTATTCAAGCATCTCAATCGACTGTTGTGGCAGATGCTGTGAATAGTTGACCATTGGCACCCATATATTAGCCAGGGGGAACCGCTCTTGTAGAGCTATGACCGCTTCCATCAAGTATCTGCACAGGGTGGATCTATCAGTCCAGGTATGGCAATTAATCCCCATAGCCAGGATGACCTTTGTGACCTCTGTGCAGACAGTTGTATTGGTCATGAGAGCTGGAATATGGCCAAAATGGGCCTCGGGGTAACTGTCTATCTGCAGTTGGGGGCATCTAAACCCACGGATCCTCCCTGGGCTAGAATCCCCTAAGATCAACCATTCTGTATTAACGGTTAGATCCCAACCCCTGTGTGGGAAGGCATGTCTGGTTGGCCTTTGATCCTTAGTCGTTAGGTCCTTTGTACGCCACTGTTGTATGAGTTTAACCAAACAGGTGTACCTGCCCTCCGCTCTTGTTGTGGGAGAGGTCACAGGTCCTGGCCCTACTTGCAGTCTCTGGTTGAGTCTTCCAGAGCTGTCAAGCTCAGGCTGGTCAGTTTGTACGTGCGTGTCATGGTCAGAATGGAAATCCAAATGGGACACTCCTCTGACATTAAGCATTATTATTAATGTAGGCCTATATGTTCCATGCAAAGCTGCTTCTTGTGGGGGCATTGCCTGCCCCACATATAGTACTGTGGCTAGTACAGACCAGACTCTTGCCTCAATCATGGCCTCTGCTGTTTTTTTAGTATTAAACTGCAGGTTGGCCAGAGTTCTCCTTGCCCATTTCGTTGCTGTTAGAAAAGGTGCATGCCATTCTGATGGCATCATATGAGGCATGGTGTTAACCTCAGTCTGCATCATGGTCAAATAATGATCCCTCAGACTCTTTACTATGGCCATTTCCCACTCTGTAATGTGTTCCTCTAAGATCTGCTTCAATTCTGGAGTGAGACCAAATGGTCTGATTAACTCTCTATTGGCTTGAAGGATCTTTTCAAACCCTGGTGGAGGAGTGTCTTGGCAAAAATTAGCTAAATGATGTGTTGCCTTTATCAATTTCAGCATTAATTTTGCTCTACCCTTATGTTCAGGGTCTAACAACTCCTCATTATAATCCCCACTGATCACTATGCTACCAGGTGTATCTGATCGTTCAGGTGACTGGTGCTGATCTGGATTGGGGAGATGACAGGGATCTGCTCTCTGCCAGTCCCAGGGGTCTAAATGATCACCCCCCTCCGCATCAAGGTGCTCTGGAGTGTCATCGGCTGGAACCACAGCCTCCTGCTGTGGTAGCTGCCACAGATGGAAAGTCTCCTCCCCCCAGTCCTGTGACTGGGGGTCGTCCTTAACTACATCCCCTGTGAATGGTGGCGTGCAGTTGGTGCAGATAACTGAATCATATTCACTGCCGTTACATGCAGCTTCCAGCCTGGGTGCTATTTCTCTACCTCTCAATGTCAGGTTTTGTTCTAGTTCCTGTCCTGACAGGGACTCGTCCCTTCCATATTCCAATGCCCTGTAGGCATTGTATTGTTGTTGCCAAGGCTCTAAATTTGACGCTTGGTTAACATGGGAAGGCCTCGGCAGTGGATGTGGCACTGGGTATATATCAGGGCTTGTAAAAGGCACACTGGGCGGGTGTATATCTATCCTAGACCCCAGGTGTGTAGCAGATTTATCCTTGCTTCTAGACATGCCTACCCAGGCAATTTTGATGCTGTGTATCTGACTGCTCTGTTTATGTTACAGACAGTCAGTCATTTTCTGCATACAGACGTTACTGAGTTTTATTTAAACCAAAGGGTTTAATCCTGCTTGTAGTGCCGCAGTGTCTCTTCTTAGCCCTAAGAAGGGCTGTTTCTTCTGGTCCTGATAAGGACCTTTTTGCTGCTTGCTCTTGATTTTGGTCCGCGTGTCTTTCTTGAACGCGTCCAATAAGGAACTTAGGTCATAGAAAATCGTCAACTTAATCTGTAACACGACGCGTTTCGATCATCAAGGATCTCATCAGGTGTTATCAAGTTGACTGTGATCAAAAAATGTGACTTAGTGGGTCTTCAATGAGGCTTGAGTGAACAAAGAGCTTTTGCAGCGATGCGGTCTGTTCGGTTGTCTCCAGCACAGTGAGCTCCTCGCAGAGCGAGCCGCTTCACTGGCTGGAGGGGCGTGGTTAAGCTCCCACCCCAGAGAAAGTATTTTACTCTGGCACCTAAGTGACGCACTTTCTCCTACTATTAACCTCTCATAAAATTTTCTGAATAGAAAATAAATTACTTTAAATAAAAGTAAGTATGAAACAAAAAGAAATGGTTCAAAAATTCCATTCCCTCGACCTTTCGTGGTCTGTTCCAGTTTTGGGGTGCCACCCTGCAAGGTCGGACGCCTGCCATGCCGCCCCTTGCAAAACAAGTCCATGCATATCCCTGTGTGTGTTTTGACTGTGAGCCTGTGCCATGGGACAAATCCACCATGTGGTTGAGTCCCCCTTGCATCAGGTGAACAGTCAAAATCACACTCTACCATATTTTTCATCCTGGCATTTACTGGCCCTCAGCATGTTTATGCCTCCTTGGATCAATGTTTGAACACCTCTGAATCACAGGATCCGTAAGTGTGTCACCCACAAGCACTCAGGTACACTTTCATGATATCAGGCCGGGTACATCGTGCCACTTCGGGGCAACAGGGTCTTAACCCACATGTAGTCCATCACTGCAACCATGAAGCCCCCATTAATGCCCAGGAGTGACTCCTCGTATATCCTATGACCCCAGGGTCAAGACAGTGACAGCAATATTGGGCCTTCAAATTAAGGCATGCTTTTACAATTTGATTTCCTCCAGTCAATTGATCTATGTTGTATGTTCAAGGTCCCAATTAAATTTAGGGTTAGGCCAGGGTGACAATTTTCTTTAGGGGTAAACTTGGTTCGGTTTAGGGCCTAGATCTAATTAAACGTGAATTGGAGGGGTTAAGGTGTGTATTTATAATAGGATGGGGTTAGTTAACTGCACAATAAGGTGATTGGTTAAGTTCAGGCACTAAAGGGCATGGTTAGGTTATGGGTTAAGGGATAGGCGATGGTTATGTCTATACAAAATGCCTAGGTTAGGTTTAGGCATATGTGTTTATATGCATAAGCAGTGTTATATTTAGGCTAAAGTACGGCCTTCAAAATGCTCGATTTGGCATGTCACTGCTATGACTGTTACACAAAGCACTAGGCTAGGCATCTGTTATGACATATATAAGCAGTGTTATATTGGGCTAAAGTATGGCCTTCAAAGTGCTCGACCAGGCTTAAGCACTGCTGTGGCTGTTCTGTTTACATTGTGTGCTTTAAAACAAGCTCAGCAACAAGAACAGTGTTTCTCATGTGATGCCTGCTTGGGTCAATGCCTGGACACCTTTGAATCACAGGATACACCAGTGTGCCACCTCCAAGCACTCAAGCACACTCTCATGGTATCCAAACCATGAAGTCCCCTCCAATGCTCAGGAGGGACTCCTCGTGCACCCCGCGACCCCAGGGTCAAGACAGTGACACCAATACTGGGCTTTCAAACTGAGACTCCTGATTACATTCCTGGCCTTTCAAACTAGGTGTTAAGCCTTGTAACAGGGATATTAAATAAGGGGGCAAAACCAACTTAAATCGTAGGAGAGGTTTATAGTTCCATCTAGTGGTTGAGACAAGGCCTAACATGGCTTTTAAGTGTGTAAGTGGGAGCCAGGCAGGGCTTTTCTGCATGTCAGCCATGTCCAATGTTATGCAGTTTAAAAATCAGCATCAAATTGTGGGGACCTGGTTCTGGCCTCCACAGCAAGGTCATACCATGACCTTTGCCAGACATGACTGTACTATGCAGTTAGTCAGCATCAAAGGTCTTGTTATGACCTTTAAATGAGGGTCTTCGTTGTTTTTTAAGTAGTTTAACAACTTTTTGTACACCAGGTTGGTGTTATAATTGCATCCACTGCCCTTCATCATAAAGCATTCAAGATTGGGTCCTGGGTGATAGAAAACAGGGGCCTGGCCACTCGGCACAGTGTCAGGATCTGGCCGGGTTAGGTTTGGGGGAAAAGTTGTGACCGAGGCTAAAGGCCTCGGTCTATGGCACGCTCTCGATAACACTGTCCTGAGCGTCCCATCACCAGGTCCCTGCTCCCTATGCAACTCCCATGGACGGCTCTCCTGTTACTGAGATGAAGTGAGAAATGGCTTCCCTTAATACCATTTGAAGACTACGCATACCGCGGCTTATGACTGTGGTGTATACCAAACAAGTCATGCCCTCTGAGAAACAATTAGACTTGTGCCTAGTGTTGGTCTGTTTCTCAATTAGAGGCCTGTGAGTGACTCCAACACACTGATTTGTGTGTGTTGTGTCAGAGAGGTAGAGAAATTATTGAATGTATCTAAGCCAATGCTGCAACATTCTGTGAGCTGTGCCTCTTGTCCAGTGGACATTGTTGCCCTGTGTCGTGAATTCCTGAAGTGGCAACAGGGGTATGGCTTTCAGTCTCTCTACTATAACGTGGTTCAAGTATTCAAGCATCTCAATCGACTGTTGTGGCAGATGCTGTGAATAGTTGACCATTGGCACCCATATATTAGCCAGGGGGAACCGCTCTTGTAGAGCTATGACCGCTTCCATCAAGTATCTGCACAGGGTGGATCTATCAGTCCAGGTATGGCAATTAATCCCCATAGCCAGGATGACCTTTGTGACCTCTGTGCAGACAGTTGTATTGGTCATGAGAGCTGGAATATGGCCAAAATGGGCCTCGGGGTAACTGTCTATCTGCAGTTGGGGGCATCTAAACCCACGGATCCTCCCTGGGCTAGAATCCCCTAAGATCAACCATTCTGTATTAACGGTTAGATCCCAACCCCTGTGTGGGAAGGCATGTCTGGTTGGCCTTTGATCCTTAGTCGTTAGGTCCTTTGTACGCCACTGTTGTATGAGTTTAACCAAACAGGTGTACCTGCCCTCCGCTCTTGTTGTGGGAGAGGTCACAGGTCCTGGCCCTACTTGCAGTCTCTGGTTGAGTCTTCCAGAGCTGTCAAGCTCAGGCTGGTCAGTTTGTACGTGCGTGTCATGGTCAGAATGGAAATCCAAATGGGACACTCCTCTGACATTAAGCATTATTATTAATGTAGGCCTATATGTTCCATGCAAAGCTGCTTCTTGTGGGGGCATTGCCTGCCCCACATATAGTACTGTGGCTAGTACAGACCAGACTCTTGCCTCAATCATGGCCTCTGCTGTTTTTTTAGTATTAAACTGCAGGTTGGCCAGAGTTCTCCTTGCCCATTTCGTTGCTGTTAGAAAAGGTGCATGCCATTCTGATGGCATCATATGAGGCATGGTGTTAACCTCAGTCTGCATCATGGTCAAATAATGATCCCTCAGACTCTTTACTATGGCCATTTCCCACTCTGTAATGTGTTCCTCTAAGATCTGCTTCAATTCTGGAGTGAGACCAAATGGTCTGATTAACTCTCTATTGGCTTGAAGGATCTTTTCAAACCCTGGTGGAGGAGTGTCTTGGCAAAAATTAGCTAAATGATGTGTTGCCTTTATCAATTTCAGCATTAATTTTGCTCTACCCTTATGTTCAGGGTCTAACAACTCCTCATTATAATCCCCACTGATCACTATGCTACCAGGTGTATCTGATCGTTCAGGTGACTGGTGCTGATCTGGATTGGGGAGATGACAGGGATCTGCTCTCTGCCAGTCCCAGGGGTCTAAATGATCACCCCCCTCCGCATCAAGGTGCTCTGGAGTGTCATCGGCTGGAACCACAGCCTCCTGCTGTGGTAGCTGCCACAGATGGAAAGTCTCCTCCCCCCAGTCCTGTGACTGGGGGTCGTCCTTAACTACATCCCCTGTGAATGGTGGCGTGCAGTTGGTGCAGATAACTGAATCATATTCACTGCCGTTACATGCAGCTTCCAGCCTGGGTGCTATTTCTCTACCTCTCAATGTCAGGTTTTGTTCTAGTTCCTGTCCTGACAGGGACTCGTCCCTTCCATATTCCAATGCCCTGTAGGCATTGTATTGTTGTTGCCAAGGCTCTAAATTTGACGCTTGGTTAACATGGGAAGGCCTCGGCAGTGGATGTGGCACTGGGTATATATCAGGGCTTGTAAAAGGCACACTGGGCGGGTGTATATCTATCCTAGACCCCAGGTGTGTAGCAGATTTATCCTTGCTTCTAGACATGCCTACCCAGGCAATTTTGATGCTGTGTATCTGACTGCTCTGTTTATGTTACAGACAGTCAGTCATTTTCTGCATACAGACGTTACTGAGTTTTATTTAAACCAAAGGGTTTAATCCTGCTTGTAGTGCCGCAGTGTCTCTTCTTAGCCCTAAGAAGGGCTGTTTCTTCTGGTCCTGATAAGGACCTTTTTGCTGCTTGCTCTTGATTTTGGTCCGCGTGTCTTTCTTGAACGCGTCCAATAAGGAACTTAGGTCATAGAAAATCGTCAACTTAATCTGTAACACGACGCGTTTCGATCATCAAGGATCTCATCAGGTGTTATCAAGTTGACTGTGATCAAAAAATGTGACTTAGTGGGTCTTCAATGAGGCTTGAGTGAACAAAGAGCTTTTGCAGCGATGCGGTCTGTTCGGTTGTCTCCAGCACAGTGAGCTCCTCGCAGAGCGAGCCGCTTCACTGGCTGGAGGGGCGTGGTTAAGCTCCCACCCCAGAGAAAGTATTTTACTCTGGCACCTAAGTGACGCACTTTCTCCTACTATTAACCTCTCATAAAATTTTCTGAATAGAAAATAAATTACTTTAAATAAAAGTAAGTATGAAACAAAAAGAAATGGTTCAAAAATTCCATTCCCTCGACCTTTCGTGGTCTGTTCCAGTTTTGGGGTGCCACCCTGCAAGGTCGGACGCCTGCCATGCCGCCCCTTGCAAAACAAGTCCATGCATATCCCTGTGTGTGTTTTGACTGTGAGCCTGTGCCATGGGACAAATCCACCATGTGGTTGAGTCCCCCTTGCATCAGGTGAACAGTCAAAATCACACTCTACCATATTTTTCATCCTGGCATTTACTGGCCCTCAGCATGTTTATGCCTCCTTGGATCAATGTTTGAACACCTCTGAATCACAGGATCCGTAAGTGTGTCACCCACAAGCACTCAGGTACACTTTCATGATATCAGGCCGGGTACATCGTGCCACTTCGGGGCAACAGGGTCTTAACCCACATGTAGTCCATCACTGCAACCATGAAGCCCCCATTAATGCCCAGGAGTGACTCCTCGTATATCCTATGACCCCAGGGTCAAGACAGTGACAGCAATATTGGGCCTTCAAATTAAGGCATGCTTTTACAATTTGATTTCCTCCAGTCAATTGATCTATGTTGTATGTTCAAGGTCCCAATTAAATTTAGGGTTAGGCCAGGGTGACAATTTTCTTTAGGGGTAAACTTGGTTCGGTTTAGGGCCTAGATCTAATTAAACGTGAATTGGAGGGGTTAAGGTGTGTATTTATAATAGGATGGGGTTAGTTAACTGCACAATAAGGTGATTGGTTAAGTTCAGGCACTAAAGGGCATGGTTAGGTTATGGGTTAAGGGATAGGCGATGGTTATGTCTATACAAAATGCCTAGGTTAGGTTTAGGCATATGTGTTTATATGCATAAGCAGTGTTATATTTAGGCTAAAGTACGGCCTTCAAAATGCTCGATTTGGCATGTCACTGCTATGACTGTTACACAAAGCACTAGGCTAGGCATCTGTTATGACATATATAAGCAGTGTTATATTGGGCTAAAGTATGGCCTTCAAAGTGCTCGACCAGGCTTAAGCACTGCTGTGGCTGTTCTGTTTACATTGTGTGCTTTAAAACAAGCTCAGCAACAAGAACAGTGTTTCTCATGTGATGCCTGCTTGGGTCAATGCCTGGACACCTTTGAATCACAGGATACACCAGTGTGCCACCTCCAAGCACTCAAGCACACTCTCATGGTATCCAAACCATGAAGTCCCCTCCAATGCTCAGGAGGGACTCCTCGTGCACCCCGCGACCCCAGGGTCAAGACAGTGACACCAATACTGGGCTTTCAAACTGAGACTCCTGATTACATTCCTGGCCTTTCAAACTAGGTGTTAAGCCTTGTAACAGGGATATTAAATAAGGGGGCAAAACCAACTTAAATCGTAGGAGAGGTTTATAGTTCCATCTAGTGGTTGAGACAAGGCCTAACATGGCTTTTAAGTGTGTAAGTGGGAGCCAGGCAGGGCTTTTCTGCATGTCAGCCATGTCCAATGTTATGCAGTTTAAAAATCAGCATCAAATTGTGGGGACCTGGTTCTGGCCTCCACAGCAAGGTCATACCATGACCTTTGCCAGACATGACTGTACTATGCAGTTAGTCAGCATCAAAGGTCTTGTTATGACCTTTAAATGAGGGTCTTCGTTGTTTTTTAAGTAGTTTAACAACTTTTTGTACACCAGGTTGGTGTTATAATTGCATCCACTGCCCTTCATCATAAAGCATTCAAGATTGGGTCCTGGGTGATAGAAAACAGGGGCCTGGCCACTCGGCACAGTGTCAGGATCTGGCCGGGTTAGGTTTGGGGGAAAAGTTGTGACCGAGGCTAAAGGCCTCGGTCTATGGCACGCTCTCGATAACACTGTCCTGAGCGTCCCATCACCAGGTCCCTGCTCCCTATGCAACTCCCATGGACGGCTCTCCTGTTACTGAGATGAAGTGAGAAATGGCTTCCCTTAATACCATTTGAAGACTACGCATACCGCGGCTTATGACTGTGGTGTATACCAAACAAGTCATGCCCTCTGAGAAACAATTAGACTTGTGCCTAGTGTTGGTCTGTTTCTCAATTAGAGGCCTGTGAGTGACTCCAACACACTGATTTGTGTGTGTTGTGTCAGAGAGGTAGAGAAATTATTGAATGTATCTAAGCCAATGCTGCAACATTCTGTGAGCTGTGCCTCTTGTCCAGTGGACATTGTTGCCCTGTGTCGTGAATTCCTGAAGTGGCAACAGGGGTATGGCTTTCAGTCTCTCTACTATAACGTGGTTCAAGTATTCAAGCATCTCAATCGACTGTTGTGGCAGATGCTGTGAATAGTTGACCATTGGCACCCATATATTAGCCAGGGGGAACCGCTCTTGTAGAGCTATGACCGCTTCCATCAAGTATCTGCACAGGGTGGATCTATCAGTCCAGGTATGGCAATTAATCCCCATAGCCAGGATGACCTTTGTGACCTCTGTGCAGACAGTTGTATTGGTCATGAGAGCTGGAATATGGCCAAAATGGGCCTCGGGGTAACTGTCTATCTGCAGTTGGGGGCATCTAAACCCACGGATCCTCCCTGGGCTAGAATCCCCTAAGATCAACCATTCTGTATTAACGGTTAGATCCCAACCCCTGTGTGGGAAGGCATGTCTGGTTGGCCTTTGATCCTTAGTCGTTAGGTCCTTTGTACGCCACTGTTGTATGAGTTTAACCAAACAGGTGTACCTGCCCTCCGCTCTTGTTGTGGGAGAGGTCACAGGTCCTGGCCCTACTTGCAGTCTCTGGTTGAGTCTTCCAGAGCTGTCAAGCTCAGGCTGGTCAGTTTGTACGTGCGTGTCATGGTCAGAATGGAAATCCAAATGGGACACTCCTCTGACATTAAGCATTATTATTAATGTAGGCCTATATGTTCCATGCAAAGCTGCTTCTTGTGGGGGCATTGCCTGCCCCACATATAGTACTGTGGCTAGTACAGACCAGACTCTTGCCTCAATCATGGCCTCTGCTGTTTTTTTAGTATTAAACTGCAGGTTGGCCAGAGTTCTCCTTGCCCATTTCGTTGCTGTTAGAAAAGGTGCATGCCATTCTGATGGCATCATATGAGGCATGGTGTTAACCTCAGTCTGCATCATGGTCAAATAATGATCCCTCAGACTCTTTACTATGGCCATTTCCCACTCTGTAATGTGTTCCTCTAAGATCTGCTTCAATTCTGGAGTGAGACCAAATGGTCTGATTAACTCTCTATTGGCTTGAAGGATCTTTTCAAACCCTGGTGGAGGAGTGTCTTGGCAAAAATTAGCTAAATGATGTGTTGCCTTTATCAATTTCAGCATTAATTTTGCTCTACCCTTATGTTCAGGGTCTAACAACTCCTCATTATAATCCCCACTGATCACTATGCTACCAGGTGTATCTGATCGTTCAGGTGACTGGTGCTGATCTGGATTGGGGAGATGACAGGGATCTGCTCTTGCCAGTCCCAGGGGTCTAAATGATCACCCCCCTCCGCATCAAGGTGCTCTGGAGTGTCATCGGCTGGAACCACAGCCTCCTGCTGTGGTAGCTGCCACAGATGGAAAGTCTCCTCCCCCCAGTCCTGTGACTGGGGGTCGTCCTTAACTACATCCCCTGTGAATGGTGGCGTGCAGTTGGTGCAGATAACTGAATCATATTCACTGCCGTTACATGCAGCTTCCAGCCTGGGTGCTATTTCTCTACCTCTCAATGTCAGGTTTTGTTCTAGTTCCTGTCCTGACAGGGGACTCGTCCCTTCCATATTCCAATGCCCTGTAGGCATTGTATTGTTGTTGCCAAGGCTCTAAATTTGACGCTTGGTTAACATGGGAAGGCCTCGGCAGTGGATGTGGCACTGGGTATATATCAGGGCTTGTAAAAGGCACACTGGGCGGGTGTATATCTATCCTAGACCCCAGGTGTGTAGCAGATTTATCCTTGCTTCTAGACATGCCTACCCAGGCAATTTTGATGCTGTGTATCTGACTGCTCTGTTTATGTTACAGACAGTCAGTCATTTTCTGCATACAGACGTTACTGAGTTTTATTTAAACCAAAGGGTTTAATCCTGCTTGTAGTGCCGCAGTGTCTCTTCTTAGCCCTAAGAAGGGCTGTTTCTTCTGGTCCTGATAAGGACCTTTTTGCTGCTTGCTCTTGATTTTGGTCCGCGTGTCTTTCTTGAACGCGTCCAATAAGGAACTTAGGTCATAGAAAATCGTCAACTTAATCTGTAACACGACGCGTTCGATCATCAAGGATCTCATCAGGTGTTATCAAGTTGACTGTGATCAAAAAATGTGACTTAGTGGGTCTTCAATGAGGCTTGAGTGAACAAAGAGCTTTTGCAGCGATGCGGTCTGTTCGGTTGTCTCCAGCACAGTGAGCTCCTCGCAGAGCGAGCCGCTTCACTGGCTGGAGGGCGTGGTTAAGCTCCCACCCCAGAGAAAGTATTTTACTCTGGCACCTAAGTGACGCACTTTCTCCTACTATTAACCTCTCATAAAATTTTCTGAATAGAAAATAAATTACTTTAAATAAAAGTAAGTATGAAACAAAAAGAAATGGTTCAAAAATTCCATTCCCTCGACCTTTCGTGGTCTGTTCCAGTTTTGGGGTGCCACCCTGCAAGGTCGGACGCCTGCCATGCCGCCCCTTGCAAAACAAGTCCATGCATATCCCTGTGTGTGTTTTGACTGTGAGCCTGTGCCATGGGACAAATCCACCATGTGGTTGAGTCCCCCTTGCATCAGGTGAACAGTCAAAATCACACTCTACCATATTTTTCATCCTGGCATTTACTGGCCCTCAGCATGTTTATGCCTCCTTGGATCAATGTTTGAACACCTCTGAATCACAGGATCCGTAAGTGTGTCACCCACAAGCACTCAGGTACACTTTCATGATATCAGGCCGGGTACATCGTGCCACTTCGGGGCAACAGGGTCTTAACCCACATGTAGTCCATCACTGCAACCATGAAGCCCCCATTAATGCCCAGGAGTGACTCCTCGTATATCCTATGACCCCAGGGTCAAGACAGTGACAGCAATATTGGGCCTTCAAATTAAGGCATGCTTTTACAATTTGATTTCCTCCAGTCAATTGATCTATGTTGTATGTTCAAGGTCCCAATTAAATTTAGGGTTAGGCCAGGGTGACAATTTTCTTTAGGGGTAAACTTGGTTCGGTTTAGGGCCTAGATCTAATTAAACGTGAATTGGAGGGGTTAAGGTGTGTATTTATAATAGGATGGGGTTAGTTAACTGCACAATAAGGTGATTGGTTAAGTTCAGGCACTAAAGGGCATGGTTAGGTTATGGGTTAAGGGATAGGCGATGGTTATGTCTATACAAAATGCCTAGGTTAGGTTTAGGCATATGTGTTTATATGCATAAGCAGTGTTATATTTAGGCTAAAGTACGGCCTTCAAAATGCTCGATTTGGCATGTCACTGCTATGACTGTTACACAAAGCACTAGGCTAGGCATCTGTTATGACATATATAAGCAGTGTTATATTGGGCTAAAGTATGGCCTTCAAAGTGCTCGACCAGGCTTAAGCACTGCTGTGGCTGTTCTGTTTACATTGTGTGCTTTAAAACAAGCTCAGCAACAAGAACAGTGTTTCTCATGTGATGCCTGCTTGGGTCAATGCCTGGACACCTTTGAATCACAGGATACACCAGTGTGCCACCTCCAAGCACTCAAGCACACTCTCATGGTATCCAAACCATGAAGTCCCCTCCAATGCTCAGGAGGACTCCTCGTGCACCCCGCGACCCCCAGGGTCAAGACAGTGACACCAATACTGGGCTTTCAAACTGAGACTCCTGATTACATTCCTGGCCTTTCAAACTAGGTGTTAAGCCTTGTAACAGGGATATTAAATAAGGGGGCAAAACCAACTTAAATCGTAGGAGAGGTTTATAGTTCCATCTAGTGGTTGAGACAAGGCCTAACATGGCTTTTAAGTGTGTAAGTGGGAGCCAGGCAGGGCTTTTCTGCATGTCAGCCATGTCCAATGTTATGCAGTTTAAAAATCAGCATCAAATTGTGGGGACCTGGTTCTGGCCTCCACAGCAAGGTCATACCATGACCTTTGCCAGACATGACTGTACTATGCAGTTAGTCAGCATCAAAGGTCTTGTTATGACCTTTAAATGAGGGTCTTCGTTGTTTTTTAAGTAGTTTAACAACTTTTTGTACACCAGGTTGGTGTTATAATTGCATCCACTGCCCTTCATCATAAAGCATTCAAGATTGGGTCCTGGGTGATAGAAAACAGGGGCCTGGCCA